>NW_020905808.1:0-728 GCF_003984885.1 Neopelma chrysocephalum | reverse complement strand
GGGGAAAAAATGAGGCATAACATTGCAATGTAACAGCCTGGCCAGAGGGTGAGGAACCAGAGCCAGGGAGCCAGAGGTCAGAGCACCCCCAGCACTGCTCCCACCAGCCCCGGGACACCGGGAACAAAGGATCCAAAGGATCCTGCCCAGAGACACCGAGCCAGGACCGGCCCCAGGGACAGAGACCTTCACACTCTTTGTTCAGTCACCTTGCCAAGAGCTTCCCCCCTGAATCCAACACCAACCATCCCAACCTGGAAGGAATACAAGGGTTCTGCAGCAACCAGCTGGGGAGATACTTTTTAAACAGAACAAACTGGATAAACTGCCAAATAGTTTCCCAGAAAATTTAGACTGTTCCTAGTGGGAGGAGCAAAGTGTGTTCACTGCTGTGATCCAGAACACAGTGAAAATCTGAGTTCTTTACAAAACCAGGGATATTTAACCCAACTGGATAAGCAGGAGCAGGTAAATACACACCCAGGTGTGCAACTTGCCCTGCCAGGACCCACATCACTCCAGCAGCGTCTCCAGGAGACTTTTCCATACTGGTTCCACTCCCACCACCACCAGGCCAACTTTGCTAATATTTCCATGTCCCCTGGAGGAGTTTATCAGGGAATCTTCTGAGGATTTAAAGCAAACAGTCCCATAACATGGCAGTTGCACATGGATCACTGCAAGGGAGACATGGAGGGGCTGGAGCGTGTGCAGGGAAGGGAACGGAG
>NW_020905807.1:0-704 GCF_003984885.1 Neopelma chrysocephalum | reverse complement strand
TGCACATGTGTGTGACCACAGAGGTGGGGGGTGTGCACACACACGTGTGTGTGTGTGTGCCCATGTGGACGCAAGTGTGTGTGTGTGTGTGTGTGTACACGTATGAGCACATCAGGGAGCTGTGTATGTGTGTGTGTGTGCACATGTGAGTGTCTGCACATGTGTGTGTGTGTGCACATGTGAGTGTGCACATGTGAGTGTGCAAGGGGGCAGGTGGATATGCGGGGGGGGGGAACTGTGCGTGTGCACATGTTGTGTGACCACGGGGGGAGCGGGTGTGCACACAGGTGTGTGTCTGTGTGTGCGTGCCCGTGTAGACACACACGTGTGTGTGTGTGTGTGTGTGCACGTGTGTGTGTGCGCACATGTGAGCACATTAGGGAGGCATGTGTATGTGTGTGTGTGTGCACACGTGTGTGTCTGCACGTGTGTGTGTGTGCACATGAGTGTGTGTGCACGTGTGTGTGTGCACATGAGTGTGTGTGCACGTGTGTGTGTGTCTACACATGTGTGTGTGTGTGCACATGTGAGTGTGCAAGGGGCAGGTGGATGCACACGTGTGTCTGCACATGTGAGCGTGCAAGCCCAGCCGTGCCTGTGCTCACACACGTGTGACTCTGAGTGTGCCCATGTGAGTGTGCAAGGGGACAGGTGGATATGCGTGTGAGGGGGGACTGTGCGTGTGCACATGTGTGTGACCACAG
>NW_020905806.1:0-383 GCF_003984885.1 Neopelma chrysocephalum | reverse complement strand
TGCTGTGCTTCTGAACCTTTTCTGCAGATTTATGGCTAAAGGATTTTACGACATGTATTGAATGTATTCAGAGTATTCAATATAATCAATGTATTCAATGTGTCAATCAAAAGACCAGTGTGTGCCAGATCATGTAGTTCCTGAGTAGTTCACAATAAAAATCATTTGCTCCAGTGCTGGATTGCAGGATCATCTTATCTATACACCACCAGTTGCTTCTTGCTGAAATTTCAATCCCCTAGTGATGACACAGTCCCCAGAGCATCCTTACAGGAGGAAGGGTGTCCAAATCCAACTATGAAAGTGACATAACACATACTAAAGTGTCCCCATCACACTGCAGTTACTTCTGCTCGGAATGTGCATGAACAAAGTGGATCAGG
>NW_020905805.1:0-442 GCF_003984885.1 Neopelma chrysocephalum | reverse complement strand
GAAAAATACTAGAATACTTTAAATGCTTAGCCTAAAATTTTGCAAATCGTAATTGCACCATTCCTGAGAAAGAGTGAAAAGATTACAGCTAAAATGGGGTCAGCAGTACATGAGTTTTGTCCCATGAATCTTTTTAGTGACTTTCACTCCTTTCATATTGCAGCATGCCTTCATTTCACTCTACCCAGCACAGAGCTGAAATATTTTGCAGGTGTGACCAGAAGCACTGTCTGGAGCTAATGTGTAGAAACACAGAACAGTACAAGAAACCCTCTGTTCCATTGGTGTTAGGTCCAGAAGTCCTCTGAGTTTAGCTTCCTGGTCTTTCCTTCTCATGTGTTCATCCATACAGACATCAGCCAAGTAAAGCCAGCAGAATGCTCTTTTAGAAACAAGAGAAATAACATACTACCTCTGTGTCTCAGCTGGAGAAAACTACAAA
>NW_020905804.1:0-451 GCF_003984885.1 Neopelma chrysocephalum | reverse complement strand
TTGAGGTGTCCCAAAGTGTCCTTGGGGTCACTGGTGACACTGGGCTGGTCCGTCCCCTCCACGATGACGTCACTGCCAGTGGCCACCAGGACTGTGTCACGTCCTGGGGATGTGGGGACAGCAGCCACCGGGGTGGTGGCACCTCCATAGACCTCGGTGACACGTCCCAAAGTGTCACTGGGGTCACCGGTGACACTGGGCTGGTCCGTCCTCTCCATGATGACGTCACTGCTGGTGGCCACCAGCACCTTGTCCCCTCCCTGGGGTGGGGTGACAGGGGCCACCGGGGTGGTGGCATCTTCATAGACCTCGGTGACACGTCCCAAAGTGTCCCTGGGGTCACTGGTGACACTGGGCTGGTTGGTCCCCTCCATAACCACGTCCCCACCGTGGGCCACCAGCACCTTGTCACTTCCTGGGGATGTGGGGACAAGTCCCACCGCGGTGGTGG
>NW_020905803.1:0-416 GCF_003984885.1 Neopelma chrysocephalum | reverse complement strand
CCTCCTGGGGACGTGGTGACAAGTCCAACCGGGGTGGTGGCATCTCCGTAGACCTCGTTGAGGTGTCCCTCGGGGTCACTGGGGTCACTGGTGACACTGGGCTGGTCCGGCCCCTCCGTAACCACGTCCCCACCATGGGCCACCAGCAACTTGTCACCTCCTGGGGATGTGGGGACAGGGGCCACCGGGGTGGTGGCATCTTCATAGACCTCGTTGACATGTCCCAAAGTGTCCCTGGGGTCGTTGGTGACACCCGGTTCTGGTGTCCCCTCCTCGATGACGTCACTGCTGGTGGCCACCAGCACCTTGTCCCCTTCTGGGGATGTGGTGACAAGTCCAACCAGGGTGGTGGCACCTTCATGGACCTCATTGAGGTGTCCCAAAGTGTCCTTGGGGTCACTGGTGACACTGGGCTG
>NW_020905802.1:0-323 GCF_003984885.1 Neopelma chrysocephalum | reverse complement strand
CTCTGGGCCAACTCAGGTGAGTCCCAGGTGAGTTTTGGGTCAGTTTTAGGTCATTTTAAAGTGGATTTTCGCCATTTTTGGAGCTTTTCGGCCGGGATTTTTTGGGAATTCTGGGAATTTTGGGAATTCCGGGATCAATCCCAGAGACAGGAACCTCAGGTGAGTCCCAGGTGAGTTTTGGGTCAGTTTTGGGTGAGTTTGGGTCGGTTTTGGGGTCATTTCAAGGCGGATTTTCGCCATTTTTGGAGCTTTTCGGACGGGATTTTTTGGGAATTCTGGGAATTCTGGGAATTCCGGGATCACTCCTGGAGACAGGAACCTCA
>NW_020905801.1:0-1637 GCF_003984885.1 Neopelma chrysocephalum | reverse complement strand
GCCTCTCTGAGTGAGGCTGGGCCCTTGAAAGTGGGTGTGTGCAATTTTCTGCTGGGCAGAGCTCTGTTTTTCTGGTGGGGGTTGAAGGTGCACTGTCTCCTTCAGGCACAGGCAGCCTACCAGGCCCCATTAGGGCAAATGGGAGACAATAATTGTGATTCAATGAGAATGCAGTTGGAAGACAGAATTAGAGGCCTGGAACGTGAATTGGACAGGGTAAAGCAAACCCAACAAGAGAGTGCTTCTCGTAAAGAAGCAACGCAGGCAGAAATGGCAATGTACAAAGGCCTGTATGTGGAGGAAGTGAAAACCAGAAGATGCCTGGCCAAGAAAGTGGAAAGGTAAGTCCATGCTTTTTTGGAGTGGTAAGAAGAGACTCCTTTTTCTTCCTGCATTTTCCTTGGCAATCATCTTCTACATCTGGTCAGCATTATTGCCCTGCATTGGCCAGCAGGGTCTGATGGAGTTGCCAAGACATTCTCCTTGCTATTTGAAAAGTCGTGGCAGTCGGGTGAAGTGCCAGGTGATGGGAAAAGGGGAAACTCACTGTCCCCATCTTTGAAAGGGGTAGAAAGGAGGGCCCTGGGAACTGCCAAGCTGAGTGCAGAGGAGGCCAGCAAGGTGGTTGGAAAGATGGAGCAGCTCTCCTAGGAGGAAAGGCTGGGCGAATTGCAATACTTGAGCCTGGAAAAGAGAAGGCTTTGGGGTGACCCACTGGTGGCCTTTGGGTGTGTGAAGGGAGCCTCCAAGAAGGATGAAGAGAGTGCATTGAAAAGAGCCTGTAGGGAGAGGACAAGGGGGAATGGCTTCAAAGGGAAAGAGAGTAGGTTTAGATTTGATCCTCGGGAGAAATTGGTTCCTGTGAGGGTGGTGAGGAACTGCAACAGGTTGCCCAGAGAAACTGTGGCTGCCCCATGGCTGGAAGTGTTCAAGGCCAGGTTGGATGGGGTTGTGAACAACCTGGTCTCGTGGAAGGTGTCCCTGGCCACAGCAGGAGGCTTGGAAGAAGATGATCTTGAAGGTCCCTGCCAAGCCAAGCCATTCTATGCTTGGATGCTGTCTGTGGTGTTTCTGTGAGACTGTGGGGGAAAGGCTGGTTCTTGCTGTGTTTCCTGGTTTTCTTACCTAATTTGCTGTGCAGGTTGGAAAAGCTTGTGAGGCTAGAGAGGAGGAAAGTCAGGGCTAATGAAGAGAAAGAAAGCCAGTCCCAGCTGGAAGACATGAAGAAGAGTTATTCTGAAAAGGTGCAGGAAGTTGACAGATTACGAAGAGAGGTGAGCTGCGCTCTGGGTGGGGCTTTTTAGTTGTGGTGTTACTTCTTTGGAAAGCTGGGAGATGCTTTCCCTGCAATTTGGATGTGATGGGCTTTTCTTAATGCTCCTTCTGCTGTTGCAGTGGGAGATGAGTCTCAGTAATAGGGAGGTAGTTCTCCTTCTGGGTAAAGCTGGAAATGTGAAGGGCAGAGCAGTAGGTGTAAGGGCTGCTGGAGGCCAGGCTGTCGTGCAGAGGAAGGGCGAGCCAAGAGTGGCAGCAGCCTGGCAGGGTGGGTGAGCTGAGGGGCCAGGGAGCCGTGCCACAGGCCCTGAGCAGGAAGAGCAGAACAGGTCTGCTGCCAGTAAGCGGGGTCAGCCAAGAGT
>NW_020905800.1:0-587 GCF_003984885.1 Neopelma chrysocephalum | reverse complement strand
CTTCTCCCACCCCAGGAGCGCCGGGGTCTGGTGGCCCAGCTGAGGGATGGGGAGGCCGAGCTGGAGCGGCTGCGGAGCGTGGAAGGGGACAAGCTGGCCCAGCAGGACCGGTGAGTGGCCCCCCTTCCTCCCCTGGAATCCTGCCAGCTCGGGAATCCCGCCAGCTCTTTCCCGGGAATCCTTCCAGCTCCTCCTCTCCGGAGCCGCCCCGGGTCGGGGTGTCACTCGCAGCCAGAGCTCCGTGCCCTGGCAAAGGCACATTCCTGGGCAGGGCAGGGCTGGCCTTGCAAAACACCTTCCCTGAGCTGATTCATCCCCAAAAAAAACCCCTGGAGTTGTGCCTGGCTCCCGGAGAAACGCTCCGGAGGTTTGGGATCCGATCCCGCCCCGGCCCCACCGCTCCAGGGGCTGAGTTGGGGACGGGGTTGTTGTTGTTGTTGTTTCCTCGTTTGTGGCCTGGCTCCCTTCCTGCTCTTCCTGCGGTTTCCAGGGGTTTGTGGGCTCTCCTGGGATTAGGGTTGGTTTGTCTCTCCTCTTCTACTCGACCCCAAAAAAATCCCGAGGCTGGAGAGGAGGAGAGACCCCAC
>NW_020905799.1:0-555 GCF_003984885.1 Neopelma chrysocephalum | reverse complement strand
TGCCACCAGAGTGGTCCCCGCCAACACCGTTGACCTTGATGCCAACATTGATGACCCCAATGACCTTGATGACCCTTCCAGTGACATTTTTGGTGTCCCCAAGTCCCAGGACCCCCTTCCAGGGTCACCTGGTCACCAGTTGATGACCTCAATGACCTCGATGACCCTTCCAATGCCACCAGGGTGGTCCGAGCCCCTTCCCCGCCAACACCATTGACCCCATTGACCTCAATGACCCCGATGACCCTCCCAGTGTCACCTTTGGTGTCCCATCGTGTCCCCAGACTCGTTCCAGGGCCACGTGGTGGGGACGTGGTTATGGGGTCACCTGGTCACCAGTTGACCTTGATGCCAACACCATTGACCTCAATGACCCCGATGACCCTTCCAATGCCACCAGGGTGGTCTCCACCAACACCGTTGACCTTGATGCTAACACCATTGACCTCAATGACCTTGATGACCCTCCCAGTGACATTTTTGGTGTCCCCAAGTGCTCCAGGTCCCAGGACGTGGTTATGGGGTCACCTGGTCACCAGGTGCCACCAGGGTGGT
>NW_020905798.1:0-949 GCF_003984885.1 Neopelma chrysocephalum | reverse complement strand
TGCAAGATTTCACCTTTTTTTTTTTTTGTTTTGTGAAACGATTTGAGGAGGTGGGAAAAGTGGGAGTTTGCAGAGTGTTTCTGCTCCTGTTGGGATTTCCTGCTCCCTTTGGAATTGCACCAGGATTTCATTTAAAACGTGGATAAAGATGCTCCACAGATGCCCCTTCCCTTGAAGTGTCCAAAGCCAAGTTGGAGCAAGCTGGTCTAGTGGAAGGTGTCCCTGCCCATGGCAGGGGGTGGAATGGGATCATCTTGAAGGTCCTTTCCAAACCAAACCATTCCAGGATTCTATTCTGTCATTATATTCTGATTATGTGCTCATTTCTGGTGTGATTTCCTTTTAAAACATGCTCACAGCTCCCCCCTGGGATGTCCTTCCCAGAAATCCAAGTCCCAAGGTGCCCAGACCCACTCAGTGATTTATTCTCCTGCACAAGTACCTCACTCATGTTTCCAGGGGTGATGTTTTTATAGAATCCCCCCAAAAAATTGAGGCTGGAAGGGATCCCTGGGGTTGTCCAGATTGGATCAGGTCCCTCAAGGATTTGTCCAGTCAATTTTGAGTCTCTCCAAAATGTTCTCAGGCTCTGCAGTTCTCTGTTCTAGTTCTTGACCACCTCCACAATGAAAAAGAAATAGTATTTATCCCATTTATGATACAGCATCCCACCTTCATGATGGTCCATCCCAGAGAAACTGGCAGGAAGAATCCACAGTGAAGTTACTAAAAAGGGTTTTTCCCCCAACTTCTGCCACTCGAGGTTTTCTGTTTAAACCCAGCAGTTTCTTTTCTCATATTGAAAATTTGGAATCCAACACTGGTTTCTCGTTTTGCAAAGGCTCGGCTTTGCAAACCCTGCAGCAGGTTGAGTGCTCAGCTCACAGAATCGTTATCCAGATTGTTCCCTGGGGCTTGGAATGGAGTGGATAAGCCTAATAAAGCAGCC
>NW_020905797.1:0-666 GCF_003984885.1 Neopelma chrysocephalum | reverse complement strand
GCAGAATATTCCACCCAAGGAGTCTTTCTGCTGTGCCTTTTGCAACCGGACGTGTCTGTCTCATATTGGCCTTTTTAGCCACCAACGTGCTTGTGACAAATGTGGGGAGAGCCCTTCCCAAATCTTCGTTCACAAAGCCCGGCCATGATGATGATGATGATGATGATGGAGATGTATGTCCAAGGCAAGCAGGGAAGGCTGGACCAGCACTGGCTGTTCCACAGCTCAAAGGAAGGTTTTGCTGAGGGAGGACTTTGGTTCCTCCTGCTCTTGGCAGCCTTTCTCACCTCCAGGAATGATGTGAGCTCTGGAAGTGCCCCCTGAGTTCCCCCTCCCCGCAGCACACCCTGCATGGGGTGGGTCATGATGCTGCTGGAGAGCCCTGGTGTGACACACTGAAACAGTGACAATCAAATGGCAACAGAAGAACATTTGGGAGGCCTCTGCCCTGTCCTCATTCCCCAAATGTTGTGCCAGGATGGATCACAGAAGTGCTGACATTTGCACTTGCTGGGACACGGGCAGCTCCTGCTGCTTTGGGAGGTGCTGCAGACTTGCATGTATTGATACATCTAATTTTAGCCATTAAAACCTCCAGATACATCAGAATTTATTCCAGCTCTCTGGGCACAATATTTCACACACTGTCTTTCATTTGACTGTGAG
>NW_020905796.1:0-334 GCF_003984885.1 Neopelma chrysocephalum | reverse complement strand
GACCCCAAATCCCGGCTGTTTTCCCCAAATCCCATTTTTTTCCCCCCCAAATCCCGGCTCTTTTCCCTCCTCCCAAGTTTTGAGGACCCCAAATCCCGATTATTTTCTCTAAATCCCTCTTGTTTTCCCTCCTCCCATGGATTTGGGGACCCCAAATCCCGGCTGTTTTCCCTCCTCCCCTGGATTTTAGGACCCCAAATCCCAGTAATTTTCCACAAATCCCGGTTGTTTTCCCCAAATCTTGGTTGTTTTCCCTCCTCCCATGGATTTGGGGACCCCAAATCCCAGTTGTTTTCCCCAAATCCTGGTTGTTTTCCATCATCCCATGAATTTT
>NW_020905795.1:0-340 GCF_003984885.1 Neopelma chrysocephalum | reverse complement strand
AATCCCGGCTGTTTTCCCCAAATCCCATTTTTTTCCCCCCAAATCCCAGCTCTTTTCCCTCCTCCCAAGTTTTTGGGACCCCAAATCCCGGCTCTTTTCCCCAAATCCCGCCTGTTTTCCCTCCTCCCCTGGATTCTGGGACCCCAAATCCTGCCTCTTTTCCATCCTCCCAAGTTTTGTGACCCCAAATCCCGATTATTTTCCCCAAATCCCGGCTGTTTTCCCTCCTCCCATGGATTTGGGAATCTCAAATCCCGGCTGTTTTCCCCAAATCCTGGTTGTTTTCCATCATTCCATGAATTTTGGGACCCCAAATCCCGGCTGTTTTCCCCAAATCCCA
>NW_020905794.1:0-445 GCF_003984885.1 Neopelma chrysocephalum | reverse complement strand
TTATTCAATTTAATGCTTCCAGGAGGGTTTGGACAATGCTCTGAGGGGCAGGGTGGGATTGTGGATGGAATAGAGAAAATATACCCAAAAACCAGATTATCCCATTAACATTAGAGTCAGGGAATAGAGAAAATATACCCAAAAACCAGATTATCCCACCAACATTAGAGTCAGGGAATAGAGAAAATATACCCAAAAATCAGATTATTCCATCAAAACCAGATTATCCCATCAGCATCAGAGTCAGGGAACTCGATAAATCACAACTGATAAATCACAATTAAAGGCACCCAAAGAGCATCAATAAATGACTCCTTGACATCTCTCCAGGAACAAGGAATGAGCCTCATGGAAGCACAGACTGGGTTCCAAAGGGATCCAGTTTTCCCATGGAATATCCAGGGCAGGTCTGGTTTAGAATTCACAGGAACTCTCCCAAAACTCC
>NW_020905793.1:0-644 GCF_003984885.1 Neopelma chrysocephalum | reverse complement strand
CCCCAAAAGGGGTTGGGGGGTCCTAAAGGCGATCCCAAAAGGGACTGAGGGATCCTCAAAAGGGGCTCGGGGGTCCTAAACCCGACCCTAAAAGGGACTGGGGGTCCTAAAGGCGACCCCAAAAGGGACTGGGGGGTCCTCAAAAGGGGCTGGGGGTCCCCAAACAGACCCCAAAAGGGGCTGGGGGGTCCTGAAAAGGGGCTGGGCGGTCCTAAAGCCGACCCCAAAAGGGACTGGGGGTGCTAAACCCGGCCCCAAAATGGACTGAGGAGTCCCCAAAAGGGGCTGGGGGGTCTCCAATCCGACCCCGGGAACCCCCCAGGCCCTTTCAGCGACCCCCCAGTCCCTTTTGGGGTCGGATTGAGGACCCCCCAGAGAAGCTGTGGCTGCCCCTGGATCCCTGGGAGTGTCCAAGGAAAGGTTGGATTCCCTGGGATAGCGGGAGGTGTCCCTGAACATGGAATGGGATGAGCCTGAAAATCCCTTCCCACCCAAACCATTCCATGATGAAGGACACTGAGAATCCAGTCAGAGGGATTTTCATGGAATCTGGGGATGGCAAAGGCAGGAAAGGGAAAGGGAGACCCTGCCCTGAGCGCCGAGATTCCCAGGGAACCCCCTTGTTCCCGGAACTCCTTCCCAGG
>NW_020905792.1:0-596 GCF_003984885.1 Neopelma chrysocephalum | reverse complement strand
CCATCCCAACCAGTGTGGGGCTGAGGGGACCTGCAGCTCCATCCTGAAATCCTGAAGGGTTTCCCTCTTTTCCCATCCCTTGGGATCAGCTTTGCTGTGTTCCTGGCACTGGTTTGGGACCTGCAGCTCCATCCTGAGATCCTGAAGGGTTTTCCTCTTTTCCCATCCCTCAGGATCAGCTTTGCTGTGTGCCCAGTGCCAGTTCGGCCTCAATCCCAAAAATCTGCTGTGGGAAAAGTTCCCTCCATCCCAACCAGTGTGCGGCTGAGGGAACCTGGAGCTCCATCCCGAGATCCTGAAGGATTTTCCTCTCTTCCCATCCCTTGGGATCAGCTTTGCTGTGTTCCCGGCACCAGTTTGGCCTCAATCCCAAAATCCACTGTGGAAAAATTCCCTCCGTCCCAGCCGGTGTGGGGCTGCGGGGACCTGCAGCTCCATCCCGAGATCCTGAAGGGTTTCCCTCTTTTCCCATCCCTTGGGATCAGCTTTGCTGTGTTCCAGGCACCTGTTTGGCCTCAATCCCAAAATCCACTGTGGGAAAAATTCCCTCCATCCCAACCAGTGTGGGGCTGAGGGGACCTGCAGCTCCATCCTGA
>NW_020905791.1:0-379 GCF_003984885.1 Neopelma chrysocephalum | reverse complement strand
GGGTGAGGGGCGGGATGGGGTGAGGGATGGGATGATTCCCGAGGGGCGGGATGGGGTGAGGGAAGGGATGGGGTGAGGGACAGGGGAGCGCTGCCTCTCCCAGCACTCCCAGTGCCGGTTCCCTCCTCTCCCCCAGACCGCTACGATTCGGAGCAGGAGTTCCTGGAGGATTTGAAGGAGATGTGGTTCGGGCTCTATTCCCGAGGGGACGGAGAGCAGGACTCCAGTGGCTTCGAGCACGTCTTCTCAGGTACAGCCCCCCCAGCCGGGAGGGGGGAGCGGGGCAGGGGGGCCGAGGGCTCACCCAGGGCTGTCCCTCGTGTTTAGGGGAAGTGAAGAAAGGGAAAGTGTCCGGATTCCACAACTGGATTCGCTTCTA
>NW_020905790.1:0-473 GCF_003984885.1 Neopelma chrysocephalum | reverse complement strand
GGGACACACAGACAGGGCTTGAGAGCTCGTAGATAGTGTTTGGGGACTCACGGAGAGGGCTGGAAACACACAGGGCTCAGGGACACAGAGTGCTTTTAAGTGAAAAACACTATGTTAGGATGACACATTTCCAGTTCTGTCAGGGAACTCCGATTTCTCTTGTTCATTTTTCTATTCCCATTATGCACAGCAAACTTAAACTATCACTAGAGTGTAATTTGCTTTATCCATGCACTGCAAAAGAAGCAGTGCCTGTGATCAGCCCTCCAGGCACAAATTATGTACCAAACTGGGGAAATTATGGATGGATTCGATGCTTAAATCACTTAAGGTACCACTATTTGTGTTTGGAATTCTTCTTTTTCTCCCTGTAGTGAGAATGGCAATGCAATGTTTCTCTTTGTAGTCTAGCAACAAGGAAAAGACAGTTCTTGCTTTTAAGAATGGTTTTATTTATTTATGTTTAGAGAGAG
>NW_020905789.1:0-1819 GCF_003984885.1 Neopelma chrysocephalum | reverse complement strand
TTAGGTCAGTGCTTTTATGAGGCCTGCACCATTATGACATCTACGGGTTTATGAGGTCAGTGCTTTTATGAGGCCTGCACCATTATGACATCTTTGGGCTGATGAGGTCAGTGCTTTTATGAGGCCTGCACCATTATGATGTGGAAGGGATTCATGATGTCAGTGCTTTTATGAGGCCTGCACCATTATGAAGTGCATGGGCTTTATGATGACACTGTGTTTATGGGGCCTGCACCATTATGACACCTATGGGCTTATGATGTCCGTGCTGTTATGAGGCCTGCACCATTATGACATCAATGGGCTTATGATGTCAGTGCTTTTATGAGGCCTGCACCATTATGAAGTGGTTCGGCTTTATGAGGTCAGTGCTTTTATGAGGCCTGCACCGTTATGACATCTATGGGGTTTATGTTGTCACTGCTCTTATGACTCCTGCACCATTATGACATCTATGGGGTTTATGTTGTCGCTGCTCTTATGACTCCTGCACCATTATTATATATATGGGGTTTATGAGGTCAGTGCTTTTATGAGGCCTGCACCGTTATGAAGTGGATGATCTTATGAGTTCAGTGCTTTTATGATGCGTCCACCTTTTTGAAGTGTATAGGCTTTATGACGTCAGTGGGTTCATGAGACCTGTACTATTATGACTTCTATGGGCTTATGAGGTCAGTGCCTTTATGAGGCCTGAACCATTATGAAGTGGATAGTCTTTTTGAGGTCAGTACTTTTATGAGGCCTGCACTATTATGACATGTGTGGGCTTATGAGGTCAGGGCTTTTATGAGGCCTGCACCATTATGAAGTTGATGGGCTTTATGACGTCAGTGCGTTTATGAGGACTGCAGCATTATGTAGTGTAAGGGATTTATGAGGTCAGGGCCTGTATGATGCGAGCACCTTTATGAAGTGGATGGGCTTTATGAGGTCAGTGGTTTCATGAGGCCTACACCATTATGAAGTGGATAGTCTTTATGAGGCTAGGGCTTTTATGACGCCTGCAATATTATGTAGTGGATGGGTTTTATGAGGTCAGTGCCTTCATGAGGCCTGCACTATTATGATGTATATGGGGTTTATGAGGGCAGGGCTTTTATGAGGCCTGCATCGTCATGATATATTTGGGGTTTCTGAGGTCAGTGCGTTTATGAGGCCTGCACCATTATGACATATATGGGCTTTATGGTTTCAGTGCTTCTATGAGGCTTGCGCCATTATGAGGTGTTCGCTTTTTATGAGGTGAGTGCTTTTATGAGGCCTGCACCATTATGAAGTGGATGGGCTTTATGGGGTCAGTGCTTTTATGAGGCTTGCACCAATATAAAGTGGGTGGTCTTTATGAGCTCAGAAATTTTATGATGTGTGAACCTTTGTGAAGTGGATGGGTTTTATGTGGTCAGTGCTTTTATGAGGTCTTCAACATTATGACATTTATGGGCTTATGAGGTCAGTGCTTTTATGAGGCCTGCACCATTATGAAGTGGATGGGCTTCATGAGGTGAGGGGTTTTATTAGGTCTGCAACATTATGAAGTGGATGAACTTTATGACGTCAGGGCTTCTATGGTGCATGCACCTTGTCATATTTTGAGATTGGCCCCCTCTGAGGAGAGGGGAGCTCAGAGGGGATTGGGTGCCGGGGCAGTGTTCCCTGAAGAGCCAATCACCACTCATGTTGTTCGCTGCTCCTCAAAATCATATATATACAGCACCGGAAGCTCTTGGCACTTCTGCTGTTGGTACTTCGGCTGTTGGTGTCTGCTGTGTGTAGGTGTGGAAGGCCGGGGGGTGGCTGGGCTCCTTCTTCCCCCCCC
>NW_020905788.1:0-520 GCF_003984885.1 Neopelma chrysocephalum | reverse complement strand
TCCCAAATGAAGGATTCCTTGGTGGGAGAAAGGTGGGTTTTTTACCCATTTTTTACCTGTCTTATAGAAAAATATTTCTCCCAAATGAAGGATTCCTTGGTGGGAGAAAGGTGGGGTTTTTACCCCTTTTTTAACCTTTTTTATAGATAAATATTTCTCCCAAATGAAGGATTCCTTTTTTACCTGTCTTATAGAAAAATATTTCTCCCAAATGAAGGATTCCTTGGTGGTAGAAATGTGAGGTTTTTACCCCTTTTTTACCTGTCTTATAGATAAATATTTCTCCCAAATGAAGGATTCCTTGGTGGGAGAAAGGTGGGGGTTTTTACCCCTTTTTTACCTGAGATTTTATAGAAAAATATTTCTCCCAAATCAAGGATTCCTTTGTGGGAGAAAGGTGGGGTTTTTTACCCCTTTTTTACCTGTTTTATAGATAAATATTTCTCCCCAATGAAGGATTCCTTTTTTACCTGTTTTCTAGATAAATATTTCTCCCAAATGAAGGATTCCTTGGTGGGAG
>NW_020905787.1:0-349 GCF_003984885.1 Neopelma chrysocephalum | reverse complement strand
CCCATCCGCGCCGGGGAGGAGCTCACCTTCGACTACAACATGCACGGTACACACCTGGGGCACCTGGGACACGCCTATCACACACCTGGGCACACCTGGGCACACCTGGGCCACACCCACAGACACACACACCCACCCCAGCCCCGCCCCATCCACATCGGGGAGGAGCTCACCTTAGACTACAACATGCACGGTACACACCTGGGGCACCTGGGCACACCTGGGATACACCTGGGCACACCCAGGACACACACACAGACACACACACACCCAGCCCCGCCCCATCCGTGCCAGGGAGGAGCTCACCTTCGACTACAACATGCACGGTACACACCTGGGCACACCTGGG
>NW_020905786.1:0-318 GCF_003984885.1 Neopelma chrysocephalum | reverse complement strand
TCACCTTCGACTACAACATGCACGGTACACACCTGGGCACACCTGGGGCACACTGGGTACACCTGGGCACACCTGGGCACACCTGGGCACACCTGAGATAGACCTATCACACACCTGGGCACACCTGGGGCACACCTGGGCCACACCTGGGTACACCTATCACACACCTGGGCACACCTGGGGCACACCTGGGACACACCTGGGTACACCTATCACACACCTGGGCACACCTGGGACACACCCACAGACACACACCCCCACCCAGCCCCGCCCCATCCGCGCCGGGGAGGAGCTCACCTTCGACTACAACATGCACGG
>NW_020905785.1:0-383 GCF_003984885.1 Neopelma chrysocephalum | reverse complement strand
GGGCAAAGGGCTGCTGATCCCTTTGGTCAGCCCCGGGCCGACGGTGCCGGCCACCCCAGCCCCAAAACCCATCCAAATGAAGATTCCTCCCAGGGAAAAGGGGCCAGCACAGAAAGCTCTGGCTGCCCACGGAGTGCCCAGGCTGCGCCACGAACTGCACCCAAAAACCAAAAGTCCCAGGCTTTTTCTCCTGGACATAGGGCTGTCGATCCCTTTAGTCAGCCCCAGGTGGCCGATGCCGGCCCCACCCGCCCCAAACCCATACAAATGAAGATTCCTCCCAAGGAAAAGGGGCCAGCACAGAAAGCTCTGGCTGCCCACGGAGTGCCCAGGTTTCGCCACCAACTGCACCTCAAAACCAAAGCTAACAGGCTTTCTGTCCT
>NW_020905784.1:0-518 GCF_003984885.1 Neopelma chrysocephalum | reverse complement strand
CTCCCCATAACTGGGACCCCCCAAACCCCCCAAATTGGGACCCCCCAAAATTGGGACCCTAAAATTGGGACCCCAAAATTGGGACCCCCAAAATTGGGACCCACCCAAAAATTGGGACCCAACAAAAAAATTGGGACCCCAAAATTGGGACCCACCCAAAAATTGGGACCCCAAAATTGGGACCCCACCAAAAATTGGGACCCCCAAAATTGGGACCCCAAAATTGGGACCCCCCAAAAATTGGGACCCCCCAAAATTGGGACCCCAAAATTGGGACCCCCCAAAATTTGGGACCCCCCAAAATTGGGACCCCAAAATTGGGACCCCCCAAAATTTGGGACCCCCCAAATTTGGGTCTTCAAGTACCTGAGACCCCCAAATTTGGGTCCTTTAAGGTCACAGGGACCCCCCAGACCCCCAAATTTGTGGCCCCGCCCCCAATTGTTGGCCCCGCCCCCGGCCCCACCTCGGGAGGGGCGGAGCACGATGACGTAATCGGGGCTCCCACATTCCAGAGC
>NW_020905783.1:0-347 GCF_003984885.1 Neopelma chrysocephalum | reverse complement strand
GGACATCCGGCCTCGACCTCGGGGGACTTTGGGGTTTATTTGGGGGTGTCCCCAACCTGCTCCCACTGTCCCCGTTCCCATTCCTGGAATTCCCATTCCCATTCCTGATGTCCCCAACCTGCTCCCAATGTCCCCATCCCAGCCCCCCTGTCCCCATTCCCATTCCTGATGTTCCCATCCCAGTTCTGTTTTCCCAATTCTCATTTCCATGCATCCCCATTCCCATTCCCGGAGTTCCCATGCCCATTCCTGATGACCCCAGTTCCTGCTCCCAGTGTCCCCATTCCCATTCCTTGAGTTCCATTCCCATTCCTGATGTCCCCAACCTGCTCCCAATGTCCCCGTTC
>NW_020905782.1:0-491 GCF_003984885.1 Neopelma chrysocephalum | reverse complement strand
GCTTTCCTATATGTTCATCTGCCGTCCTATATGTCCACCTGCCATCCTACACACTCAGCTGCCGTCCTATATGCTCACCTGCCTTTCTATGTGCCCTTCCACCTTCCTATGTGGTCATAGACCATCCTATATGTTCATCTACCTTCCTATCTGGTCATCCACCTTCCTATATGTTCACCTGCCTTCCTACACACTCACCTGCCTCCCTAAACACCCACCTGCGTTCCTATATGATCATCCACCTTCCTATGTGCTCACCTGCCTTCCTATATGTCCATGTGCTTTCCTATAAATTCATCCACCTTTCTATATGCCCATCCACCTTCCTATATGTTCATCCACCTTCCTATCTGGTCATGCACCTTCCTACACACTCACCTGCCTTCCTATACACTCACCTGTCTTCCTATATGTTCAACTGCTTTCCTATATGCTCACCTGCCATCCTATATGTCCACCTGCCATCCTACACACTCAGCTGCCGTCCTATA
>NW_020905781.1:0-326 GCF_003984885.1 Neopelma chrysocephalum | reverse complement strand
AATCACTGTGAGCTAGGGCCTGTGGCACCGTCGCTGAAATCCCTGTGTGTTTGGACTTGGGATTGTGAATTGGGAATGTGGCCTGGGAGGCTGGGGCTGAAATCAGTATAGGGCAGGGCTTGCGTCTCTGGAGCTGGGAGAGTGTCTCGAGCTCAGATAGGGACTGTGGCACCGTGGCTGAAATCCCTGTGTGGCTGTGGAGTAGGGATTGATGGGCGGGAATGTGGACTGGGCAGGTAGAGCTGAAATCAGTCTAGTGCTGGGCTTGTGACTTTGGAATTGGGATAGGGTTTGTGGGGCTGGAGGAGTACCTGGGGGACTGGGAT
>NW_020905780.1:0-422 GCF_003984885.1 Neopelma chrysocephalum | reverse complement strand
GTGGGATCCTGCAGGAGGAGGAGGAGCTGGCTGAGATCGTGCAGCTCGTGGGGAAGGTGGGAATGGGATACAGGACGTGGAAAATGGGATATGGTGTGTGGAAAATGGGATAGGGGGTGTGGAAAATGGGATGTGAGATGGGGTGTGGGGTATGGAAAATGGGATGTGGAAAATGGGATACAGAGTGTGGAAAATGGGATCTGGGATGTGGGGTGTGGGATTTGGGATCTGGGATCCTGCGGGAAGAGGACGAGCTGGTCAGGATCATGCAGCTCGTGGGGAAGGGGGGAATGGGATTTGGGATGTGGAAAATGGGATTTGGGATGTGGGAAATGGGATATGGGGTGTGGGATTTGGGATACGGGATGTGGGATATGGGATTTGGGATGTGGGATCCTGCAGGAGGAGGAGGAGCTGGCTGA
>NW_020905779.1:0-487 GCF_003984885.1 Neopelma chrysocephalum | reverse complement strand
AATCCTTTTCCTCCTGGTTCCTCCAGCCCATCCCAACATCCCAAAGATCCCAAAACACCCCAAAGACCCCCAAACCCCCCCGTTTCTCACCTGGAAGCCCAAACACCTCCCGTAGAAGCACCAGTTGACCATTGGTTGGGTTGTCCCAATATCTCATATCTCCAATCCTTTTTCCCCCTTATCTCCAACCCTTTTCCTCCTGGTTCCTCCACCCCATCCCAAAGATCCCAAAGATCCCAAAACATCCCAAAAGACCCCAAAACGTCCCCGTTTCTCACCTGGAAGCCCAAAAACACCCGTTGGCCATCGGTTGGGTCGTCCCAACATCCCAATGTCCTTTTTCTCTGGTATCTCCAGTCCCATCCCAATGTCCCTTTTCCTCCTGGTTCCTCCACCCCATCCCAAGATCCCAAAGATCCCAAAACATCCCAAAACCCCCTCGAACCCCCCCCATTTCTCACCTGGAAGCCCAAACACCTCTTGACCA
>NW_020905778.1:0-989 GCF_003984885.1 Neopelma chrysocephalum | reverse complement strand
TCCCACTATTTATTTGAATTTTTTCCCAATATTTTAATTGAATTTTCTGAATATTTATTTGAATTTTTTCCCAATATTTTCATGGAATTTTCCCACTATTTTCATGGAATTTTCCCACTATTTATTTGAATATTTTCCCACTATTTTCATGGAATTTTCCCAATATTTTAATTGAATTTTCCCAATATTTTTAGACAATTTTCCAAATATTTTTTTGAATTTTTTCCCAATATTTTCATGGAATTTTCCCACTATTTTCATGGAATTTTCCCACTATTTATTTGAATTTTTTCCCAATATTTTAATTGAATTTTCCCACTATTTTCATCGAATATTCCCAATATTTTAATTGAATTTTCCCAATATTTATTTGAATATTTTCATGGAATTTTCCCACTATTTTCCTCAATTTTTCCCACTATTTATTTGATTTTTTTCCCAATATTTTCATGGAATTTTCCCATTATTTTTAGAGGATTTTTCCAATATTTTAATTGAATTTCCCCACTATTTTTTGAAGATTTTCCCAATATTTTCAGGGAATTTTCCCAATATTTTTCCATGAATTTTCCCACTATTTTTAAAGGATTTTCCTGATATTTTTAGAGGATTTTCCCACTATTTTTCATCAAATTTTCCCACTATTTATTTGATTTTTTTCCCAATATTTTCATGGAATTTTCCCAATATTTTCCTGGAATTTTCCCACTATTTTTACAGGATTTTCCTGATATTTTTAGGGATTTTCCCAATATTTTCATTGAATTTTCCCACTATTTTTTGAGGATTTTTCCAATATTTTAATTGAATTTTCCCACTATTTTTCATCAAATTTTCCCACTATTTTCATGGAATTTTCCCAATATTTTTAGAGGATTTTTTTGGAGAATTTTCCCACTATTTTCATGGAATTTTCCCACTATTTCTTGAGGATTTTCCTGATATTTTTTGAGGATTTTCCGGGGATTTTTAGAGGATTTTTCCAATAT
>NW_020905777.1:0-546 GCF_003984885.1 Neopelma chrysocephalum | reverse complement strand
TTTTCCACTATTTTTTGAGGATTTTCCCAATATTTTCATGGAATTTTTCCACTATTTTTCATCCAATTTTTCCAATATTTTCATGGAATTTTCCCACTATTTTCAGGGAATTTTCCCACTATTTATTCGAATATTTTCATGGAATTTTCCCACTATTTTCATCAAATTTTCCCACTATTTATTTGAATATTTTCCCACTATTTTAATGGAATTTTCCCACAATTTTTAGAGGATTTTCCCACTATTTTTTGAGGATTTTCCGGGGATTTTTAGAGGATTTTTCCAATATTTTAATTGAATTTTTCCACTATTTTTTGAGGATTTTCCCAATATTTTCATGGAATTTTCCCACTATTTTCAGGGAATTTTCCCACTATTTTTAGAGGATTTTCCTGATATTTTTAAGAGAATTTTCCCACTATTTTCATGGAATTTTCCTACTATTTATTTGAATATTTTCCCACTATTTTCATGGAATTTTCCCACTATTTATTTGAATATTTTCCCACTATTTTCATCAAAATTTCCTAATATTTATTGGAATAT
>NW_020905776.1:0-396 GCF_003984885.1 Neopelma chrysocephalum | reverse complement strand
CCACTATTTTTTGAGGATTTTCCCAATATTTTCATGGAATTTTCCCATTATTTTTAGAGGATTTTTCCAATATTTTAATTGAATTTTCCTGATTTTTTAAGAGAATTTTCCCAATATTTTTTAGAGAAAATTCCCACTATTTTCCATGAATTTTCACAATATTTTCATGGAATTTTCCCACTATTTTAATAGAATTTCCCAATATTTTTTGAAGATTTTCCCAATATTTTTAGAGGATTTTCCCACTATTTTAATTGAATTTTCCCACTATTTTTCATCCAATTTTCCCACTATTTATTTCAATATTTTCCCACTATTTTCATGGAATTTTCCCACTATTTTTCATCCAATTTTCCCACTATTTTCATCAAAATTTCCTAATATTTATTGGAATAT
>NW_020905775.1:0-962 GCF_003984885.1 Neopelma chrysocephalum | reverse complement strand
GGGGATTCAGGGATTTGGGATCTCAAGGATCTGGGGGCTCAGGGATTTTGGGGTTCTCAGTATTTGGGGATCTCGGGGATTTTGGGACTCAGGGATTTGGGATCTCAGGGATTTGGGGTCTCAGGGATGTGGGGCTCAGGGCTTGTGGGGCTCAGGGATTTCAGGACTGAGGGATTTGGGATCTCAGGGTTTTGGGATCTCAGGCTTTGGGGTCTCACGAGTAGCTGTTGTGCTGCCTGCGCCGGGTTTTTGGGATCTCAGGGATTTGGGGTCTCAAGTATTTGGGGTCTCAGCGATTTGGGGGTCTCAGGGATTTTGGGGGCTCAGGGATTTTGGGATGGAGATTTTTGGGGCTCAGGGATTTTAGGGCTCAGGGATTTTAGGACTCAGGGATTTTGGGATCTCAGGGATTTTGGGATCTCAGGGATTTTGGGGTCTCAGGGATTTCGGGACAGGGAGATTTTTGGGACACAGGGTTTTCAGGACCTGGGGATTTGGGATCTTGGGGATTTGTGATCTCAGGGATTTTAGGGCTCAGGGATTTTGGGGTCTCAGGGATTTGGGGATCTCAGGGATTTTGGGGTCTCGGGGATTTTGGGGCTCAGGGATTTCGGGACAGGGAGATTTTTGGGACTCAGGGATTTCAGGACTGGGGGATTTAGGGTGTCAGGATTTGGGGCTCAGGGATTTTGGGATCTCAGGATTTGGGGTCTCACGAGTAGTTGTTGTGCTGCCTGTGCTGGGTTTTTGGGGTCTCAGGGATTTTGGGATCTCAGGTTTTTGGGGTCTCAGGGATTTTGGGGTCTCAGGGATTTGGGATCTCAGGGATTTTAGGACTCGGGGATTTCAGGACTCAGGGATTTTGGGGTCTCAGGGATTTTGGGGTCTCAGGGATTTTGGGGTCTCAGGGATTTTGGGGATTCAGGGATTTGGGATCTCAAGGATCTGGGGGCTCAGGGATT
>NW_020905774.1:0-765 GCF_003984885.1 Neopelma chrysocephalum | reverse complement strand
GCCCCACAGCAGGGGTGCCCCAGGCATGGGATCCTCGGGATGGTCCCCGAGGGAGCAGGGAGGGGATAAGGAGGTGACAAGGATGTGCCCAAGGGGACAGGGAGGGGAGAGGGAGGGTCCAGTGGTCCTCATCCCACACCCAGGGACCCCTAAACCCCCCTGGAGACCCCCCAAATCCCCCTGATGGCCCCACAGCAGGGGCTGCCCCAGGATGGGCTCTGAGGGAACAGGGATGGGAAAAGGAGCCCCCAAAGTGTCCCCAAAGTGACAGGGAGGAGACAAGTGTCCTGAGGGTGACAGGGAGGGATCAGGGGTCCTCATCCCACACCCAGGGACCCCTAAACCCCCCTGGAGACCCCCCAAATCCCCCTGATGGCCCCACACTGGGGTTTTCCTTGGCTTTGGGCCCCCCGGGATGGGATAAGGAGCCCCCAAAGTGTCCCCAAAGTGACAAGGAGGGGACAGAAAGGGGACAGGGGTCCTGAGGGTGACAGGGGGGCTCAGAGACCCCCTGGGGACCCCCCAAATCTCCCTGATGGCCCCACACCGGGGTTTTCCTTGGCTTTGGGACCCCCGGGATGGGATGAGGAGCCCCCAAAGTGTCCCCAAAGTGCCAGGGAGGGGACAAACATCCTGAAGGTTCCAGGGAGGGCTCAGGAACCCCCTGAGGACCCCCCAAATCCCCCCTCCCTGCAGGGCCAGACCCCCCTGGACACTCTGCAGGAGTGGGAGCGCACCTACGGCCCCGAGCTGGACCGGGACACC
>NW_020905773.1:0-357 GCF_003984885.1 Neopelma chrysocephalum | reverse complement strand
GACCCAATTCAGGGGGTGGACCAGAGCAAAAGTCAGAGGATGGACACTCTTGGGATTGGCCAGATATTGTTATATATTGGAACATCTCAGGCACGTCGTGTAACATCTCTTGCCTTGGCACCATTAAACCTTTTCTTATCTCACCCCAACTAACGGCTCCTGGATTTTTTTCTTAGCACCAGCTGAGCAGGGGCATCGAGGCCGGGGGAGGACCCCAAAACCCCCTTTTCCCCCCCCAAAAATGCTCACTGGGGACGCCGGAGTCTCTTAGTCAAGGCAAAGCCTGTCTTGTTTGGGGAATGTTTGTATCTTGGCCTAAACCGCAGGACAGAGTCAAGGAACTGGGTGACTCTGCTC
>NW_020905772.1:0-327 GCF_003984885.1 Neopelma chrysocephalum | reverse complement strand
TGGACTGTGAGTGACCCCAAACCCCCCTGGGACCCCCAAAACCTTCCTTGAACCCCAAAACCTTCACTGAACCCCCAAACTGTGCTGGGATGGACTGGGAGTGACCCCAAAACCTTCCCTGAGACCCCCAAAACCTTCCTTGAACCCCAAAACCTTCCTGAACCCCAAAACCTTCCGTGAACCCTAAAATCGTGCTGGGATGGACTGTGAGTGACCCCAAACCTACCTTGGGACCCCCCAAAACCTTCACTGAGACCCCCAAAACCTTCCCTGAACCCCAAAACCGTGCTGGGATGGACTGTGAGTGACCCCAAACCTTCCCTGAAC
>NW_020905771.1:0-557 GCF_003984885.1 Neopelma chrysocephalum | reverse complement strand
CTGGGAATGAGGGGTTGGAATGGCGGGGTTGCCATGGGAACGGGGGGTTGTTGTTGTCCTGGGAATGAGGAATGGCGGGGTTGCCATGGGAACGAGGGGTGTTATTGTTGTGGGAACGGAAGGGTTGCCATGGGAATGGGGGTGTTGTTGTCATGGGAACGGGGAGGTGCAATTTCCATGGGAACGGGGGTGTTGTTGCCATGGGAACGGAGGGGAGGATCGTTGTCATGGGAATGAGGGATGGGTATGGGAATGGCGGGGTTGCCATGGGAACAGGGGGTTGTTGTTGTACTGGGAATGAGGAATGCCAGGGTTGCCATGGGAACGAGGGAGTGTTGCTGTCCTGGGAATGATGGGGGGGTGTGGGAATGGGGGGGTTGCCATAGGAACGGGGATTGTTGTTGTCCTGGGAATGAGGGGTGGGAGTGGGAATGGCGGGGTTGCCATGGGAACGGGAGGTATTGTTGTCCTAGGAATGAGGAATGGTGGGGTTGCCATGGCAACGGGGGTGGTGGTGTTGTCCTGGGAATGAGGGGTTGGAATGGCGGGGTTGCCAT
>NW_020905770.1:0-519 GCF_003984885.1 Neopelma chrysocephalum | reverse complement strand
GGCCAACCTTGTGCATTATCCCAAAATCTGAGTCAGAATGAAACCTTTCAGAGGGTTTAATTTGGGCCACGGTGAGATAAGGGGCAGTTTTACCACCCTCATTGCATCAAATTCTTCCTTAATCGAATCTAGTCTAATCTAATCTAGTCTAATCTAATCTCATCTAATCTAATTTCATCTAATCTAAATAGACCCTCTTTTACTCCCAAATCATTCCCACTTGTATTAATGCCACAGGCCCTGCTAAAAACTTCCTCTCCATTCATTATTTCACCTCGAAAATCTGCTTTTTTTTAAAGTTGTTTCTTAGTCAGAACAAATCTTGGACCTTTTGCATTCTCCTTCCCTCCAGCGCTGCAGAAATGCTGGAGGCCACAGGGCCCCAGTCCAAGCCCTGCTAATTCCAGCTCCCAAAATGCCAGAGAGGTTTTAGATCAGCCAGGCTGTTCCCAAGGAACATCTCCTGTGAGAGCCAGGACGTCCAGATGAAACCATCAACATTTGGCCAACTCTGGGCTC
>NW_020905769.1:0-432 GCF_003984885.1 Neopelma chrysocephalum | reverse complement strand
TTCCACCCTCCTCATTCCAACAGGATCTTTCCTCCCTCCTCATCCCAACAGGGCTTTCCCATCCTCCACATACCACCAGGGTCTTTCCACCCCCCTCAACCCACCAGGATCTTTCCACCCTCCTCATCCTACCAGGTTCTCCCACCCTCCTCAGCCCACCAGGGCTTTCCCACCCTCCTCATCCCACCACGATCTTTCCTCCCTCCTCATCCACCTGGGTTTCCCACCCTCCTCATCCCACCAGGATCTTTATACCCTCCTCATCCCAACAGGATCTTTCCATCCTCCTCGTCCCAACAGGGCTTTCCCACCTTCCTCATCCCACCAGGATCTTTATACCTTCCTCATCTCACCAGGATCTTTATACCCTCCTCATCCCAACAGGATCTTTCCATCTTCCTCATTCTACCAGGGTCTTTCCATCCTCCTCAT
>NW_020905768.1:0-407 GCF_003984885.1 Neopelma chrysocephalum | reverse complement strand
GAGGCCACAGACCCAAAGCAACAATTCCCCAGCAGTCCTGGAGAAATACCTGTGCTGGATCTCCCCATTATTGTGTCTCCCAGGTGGATTTGGGCAAAAGGAATGATCTGAGAACAACAAAACACGTCAGGTAGGCCACGGATTCTGGTCATTGCAGCCAAATTTGGACACAAACAGCACAAAGACTGAAGATTTTGTGCCCCCTGGATCAAACACCTCTGCTGGAGTTTCAAAGGACAACCAAGCAAGAAGCAGAGAGGGCAATGTGCTGTTCCTTTGTCCTTCCAGACACAGATCCCATCTCGAGGAGCACCGAGGCACTCCCAGGGCTCCACGTGTGTTCTCAGCAACCCCGAAGTTCTCTCTGCCAACCTGCCCTCAGCTGTGAGGCCACAGACCCAAAGCAA
>NW_020905767.1:0-512 GCF_003984885.1 Neopelma chrysocephalum | reverse complement strand
TCATTTTAATATGAATTTTAATCTAAATTTTATAGAAATTTTATACATTTTTAAAAATTTTCTAATTTTTATATAAAATTTTAGTATCCATTATCTAGAAGTGTATATCATTTTAATATGAATTTTAATCTAAATTTTATATCATTTAATAGAAATTTTGTAATTTTATTATTTTAATATAAAATTTTAATATACTTTTATATGAAAAAGTATATAATTGTAATATGATTTTAAATCTAAATTTTATAGACATTTTTAAATGTCTATGTCCAGGTGACACCACTCCCTGGTTACAATTAGCCCAGGTGACACCATTCCCCCTCCAAATAATTCCATGTACAACCGTAGAAAATTTTAACAGAAATCACATAAATTCATATCATTTTAATAATAATTTTAATCTAAATATATATCATTTTTAGAATTTTATAAATTCCATATAAAATTTTAATATCCATTATCTTGAAATTTATATCATTTTAATATGAATTTTAATCTAAATTTTATAGAAA
>NW_020905766.1:0-437 GCF_003984885.1 Neopelma chrysocephalum | reverse complement strand
AGAGCTGGAAGATGCCTTGATGGGTTTTGATCTGCAGCAGTGGTTGCACTGCTGTGTCCTCAGAACCACACAACCAAGAATCTAACTTTTGTCCAATTTTCCCTTATTCCTTTTCTTCATGGTCTTTGCTACATCGACACGTTCCTTTTCTCCACTCAAATCACAGGGTGCTTTAGGTTAGAAGGGACCTCAAAGCTCATCCAGCCCCACTCCCAAACACCCCAAACTGCACTTCAGGGACTCCTTGAACCCCAAGGGCTTGAGCTGAGCTTAAATTCAGCTCTTAAACAGCATCACTGGAGCAGTCCCTACATTTAAACTTGTCCCAGGCAGCAGCACCTGTAAAAGGCAGGTCAGGCTCCCTCCCACTGTGGTCTTTCCTCTCACCCCCTGGATTTGGAGCACTGACACTGGAACCACATTTCCAAGACTCCCTT
>NW_020905765.1:0-506 GCF_003984885.1 Neopelma chrysocephalum | reverse complement strand
TGAGAATGCATGCAAGAAGTGGAGCACATGGGAAAGCACGAGTGCACGTGAGAAAGAACACAAGAAAAAGTGAGCATGTGAGAGAAAGAACAGGCACAATGAGAGGTGTGTGTGTGTGAGGGCACAGGAAAGAGAGTTAATGTGAGAAAGTGCAAGTGTGCAAGAAAGAGTCTGAGTGTGTGAGCTGGAAAGATAGCAAGACTGAAGAGGAATGAAGGGGAAGAGGTGGAAATACAGGGAGACAGAACAGGGCATGGAGCTAAAGCTCAAAAAGAGATTGGCAGAGGAACCGCACCAGAAACCAAGAGAGAACATGGCAGAAAAAGGGAAAGCACGCATGAAAAAGTGGGTGTGAGAGAATGAGAAGAAACAAGGATGAGGTTGAGAGAAAGGGTGTGAGGTCACAAGAAAAGGGTGAGGTCAGGAGAATGGGAGGTTGTTGGAGTAGGGACATGAGACAGAGAACAGGCTGAAAGAAAGAACAAGGACAAGAAAGAGAAAAAGAG
>NW_020905764.1:0-586 GCF_003984885.1 Neopelma chrysocephalum | reverse complement strand
CTGGGACCAATTCATCCCTGGATGGGTGTAACCCAAAACTGTGTATTCTATAGCCTCCATGCCATTTCCCAAAAACTGCTGTCAGTAGAGGCCTGCAAGGTGGGAAGATGTTCCTGTACCCTTTTATGGAATTCCCCGCTCTGATATCCTTATATGGAATTCCCCGCTCTGATAAGAGGGACTGAGCATCCACATGCCCTTTTATGGAATTCCCTACTCTGAGGGAGGGACTGAGCACTCCCGCCTGAACTGGAGAGTATATAACTGGGAGTTTCAGAGCCTTGGGGCTCTCTCTCGTGGGACCCAGAGGAAGACAGCAGACCACCGCTGCTCCCAACCAGGCTGAGACCACCACCCTCGACTGGACTGCAATCACCACTTCTGACCAGACTGCAGCAGCTCTCCCACCAGCAGGTTTATTCCCTCTCCCTTTGCTTTGGACTCGGGGGGTGGGCCAAGGTACACCACTTTTGTTCATACCCCAGGGTGCTGGGTTTGTACATTTGGGTTTTGTGGATTAAAACCAATTGTCTGTCTGTATAATTGTACTTATTGCATTATTTTAATAAATTGTTATTCTGACTTA
>NW_020905763.1:0-478 GCF_003984885.1 Neopelma chrysocephalum | reverse complement strand
GATGAGCAGAGGAAAAACCAGATTCCTGATTAAAACCTGGTTAAAAATCTGGTTAAAATACAGATTCATGGTTAAAACCTGGTTAAAACTCAGATTGGTTTTCAGCCTCTGAAGGTCTTTGTGGAAGGGCAGTTTTTTATCCCTGAGCTTCATCCAGGTGTGTTTTTTTAATGGGATGAGCAGAGGAAAAACCAGATTCCTGGTTAAAACCTGGTTAAAAATCTGGTTGAAAACCAGATTCCTGTTTAAAACCTGGTTAAAAACCAGATTCGTTTTCAGCCTCTGAAGGGCTTCATGGAAGGGCAGGTTTTTATCCCTGAGCTTCATCCAGGTGGTTTTTTATGGAATGAGCAGAGGAAAAAACAGATTCATGGTTAAAACCTGGTTTAAAATCTGGTTGAAAACAAGATTCCTGGTTAAAAATCAGATTAGTTTTCAGCCTCTGAAGGTCTTCCTGGAAGGGCAGGTTTTATCCCAG
>NW_020905762.1:0-963 GCF_003984885.1 Neopelma chrysocephalum | reverse complement strand
GAGATGTGGATGTGCGCATTTAAGGTGGAGATGTGGGTGTGCCCATTTAGGGTGCAGATATGGATGTGCCCATTTTGGGTACAGATGTGGATGTGCCAATTTAGGGTGGAGCTGTGGATGTGCCCATTTAGGGTGCAGATGTGGATGTGCCCATTGATGGTGGAGATGTGGATGTGCCCATTTTGGGTGCAGATGTGGATATGCCCATTTAGTGTGCAGATGTGGATGTGCCCATTGAGGGTGGAGATGTTAACATGCCCATTTAGGGTGCAGATGTGGATGTGCCCATTGAGGGTGCAGATGTGGATGTGCCCATTTAGGGTGGAGATGTGGATGTCCCCATTTAGGGTGCAGAGGTGGATATGCCCATTGATGGTGGAGATGTGGATGAGCCCATTGAGGGTGGAGATGTGGATAATCCCATTTAGGGTGCAGATGTGGATGTGCCCATTGCGGATGGAGATGTGGATGTGCCCATTGAGGGTGCAGATGTGGATGTGCCCATTTAGGGTGCAGATGTGCATGTCCCATTTAGGGTGGAGATGTTGGTGTGCCCATTGAGGGTGCAGATGTGGATGTGACCATTTAGGGTGCAGATGTGGATGTGCCCATTTATGGTGGAGATGTGGATGTGCCCATTGAGGGTGCAGATGTGGATGTGCCCATTTAGTGTGCAGATGTGGATGTGCCCATTTAGGGTGGAGCTGTGGATGTGCCCATTGAGGGTGCAGATGTGGATGTGCGCAATGAGGGTGCAGATGTGGACATGCCCATTTAGGGAGGAGATGCGGATGTGCCCATTTAGGGTGGAGATGTGGATAATCCCATTTAGGGTGGAGAAGTGGATGTGCCCATTTAGGGTGCAGAAGTGTATGTGCCCATTGAGGGTGCAGATGTGGATATGCCATTGAGGGTGGAGATGTGGATGTGCGCATTTAAGGTGGAGATGTGGGTGTGCCCATT
>NW_020905761.1:0-413 GCF_003984885.1 Neopelma chrysocephalum | reverse complement strand
CCCCACCACCTGGGGGACAGGGACACACAGGGGTCACACAGGGACCCCCAGGGACCACCCAGTGACCACCTAGTGACCCCTGGGGTGACCCCCACCACCTGAGGGACAGGGACACACAGGGGTCACACAGGGACCCCCAGGGACCACCAGGGATCCCCAGAGATCACACAGGGACCCCCAGAGTGACCCCCACCACCTGAGGGGACAGGGACAAACAGGGGTCACACAGGGACAGCCAGAGTGACCCCCACCACCTGAGGGACAGGGACAGACAGGGGTCACACAGGGTGACCCCCACCACCTGGGGGACAGGGACAGACAGGGGTCACACAGGGACAAACAGGGGTCACACAGGGACCACACAGGGACCCCCACCACCTGGGGGACAGGGACACACAGGGGTCACACAGGGA
>NW_020905760.1:0-357 GCF_003984885.1 Neopelma chrysocephalum | reverse complement strand
TGTTTTCCATGGAGAGTGCTCAGCCATTGGAATGGGCTGCCCAGGGAAGTGGTGGATTTTCCATCCCTGGAGGTGTTTAAGGACAGGCTGGATGTGGCATCAGTGCCTTGGGCGGGGTCACAGGGTGGGGTTGGGTCACAGGTTGATCTCAGAGGGCTTTTCCAACCTGTGATTCTGTTTTACTGTCCCAGAGCAGGGCTGGGGGGAGTCTGGGAGTTTTGGGGTGTCCCTTGGTTTGTGGGATGTCCCTGGGTTGTCCCTGGGTTTGTCCCTGTACTTGCAGTGTGTCCTTGTGTTTGTGGGGTGTCCTGGGTCAGGTTGGCCATCAGGAAGGAATGTTTTCCATGGAGAGTGCTC
>NW_020905759.1:0-449 GCF_003984885.1 Neopelma chrysocephalum | reverse complement strand
GCTGCTGGGGGCGGAGCTACGGCGCAGGCTCCGCCCATGGCAATGACCACACCCACCCTCAAAAAACCAGGACACCCAAAAACCCCCAAAAATCACCGCAAGACCCCCAAAAATCCCCCAAAAAAATCACCCCAAAAAAACCACCAGAAACCACCCTGAGACCCCCAAAAACCACCTTGAGACCCCACAAAATCACCCCAAGACCCCCAAAAATCACCCCAAGAACCCCAAAACCACCTTGAGAACCCCAAAAACCACCCCGAGAACCCCAAAACCACCTTGAGAACCCCAAAAACCACCCTGAGAACCCCAAAACCACCTTGAGACCCCAAAAATCCCCCCAAAACCACCCTGAGACCCCCAAAACCAGGGGGTGATGGGCGGGGCCAGGAGGGAGCGCCAGCTGCTGGGGGCGGAGCTACGGCGCAGGCTCCGCCCATGGCAATGAC
>NW_020905758.1:0-403 GCF_003984885.1 Neopelma chrysocephalum | reverse complement strand
GGGTTTTGGGGTCTCCAGGTGAGTTTTGGGTGGATTTTGGTGGTTCCTGGTTGGATTTTGGGTGGATTTTGATGGTTCCCGGATGGATTTTGGGGTCCCCTGATAGATTTTGGGGGGGTCCCCAGGTGGATTTTTGGGTCTCCAGGTACCTTTTAGTGGTTCCCAGGTGGATTTTTGGGGTCTCCAGATACATTTTGATGGTTCCCAGGTGGATTTTGATGGTTCCAAAGCACATTTTGATGGTTCCTGGTTGAATTTTGGGTGGATTTTGATGATTCCTGGTTGGATTTTGGGTTCCCCCGATGGATTTTGGGGTCCCCAAGGTGATTTTTGGGGTCCCCAGGGCCTGGTGGTGGTGGTGACGGGCGGGTTTTGGGGTCTCCAGGTGAGTTTTGGGTGGATT
>NW_020905757.1:0-8662 GCF_003984885.1 Neopelma chrysocephalum | reverse complement strand
GGGAGCCATTCAGCGCTGCTTCCAGCTGTAAAGTCAGAGACATCACTCAGTGTGGTGAGAACTTGGCTGTTGAGGAACAGCCTCCACCAGCATGTCTTAGATGTGCCATGTGACAGCATGCTTTTTTAGCTTAAGTTCCTACATCTCAGTTCTAGTCTCAGACAAAGTGAAAACAAACTGCATTAACCTTAAAGCGCTAGTTATTCATCTTCTTCACTGCTATGTGCAATCTTAAAACCCAGACCCCTCCATCTTCATTTTCATTGACTCCTCAGGTTCTGAATTCACACTTTTTCATGCATGTTCTTCTGGGTGAGGAATGTGCTTTTAGCATTCCTTCTAACATTGTACATTCTAGCAAGATTCACTGGTCTCTGACCACATATAGATGTGTACAGTACTTGGTGTATACTGCACCCAGCACACATTCAGTAGTCATCACCATTTCACTGCAAGCGTTCCACACTGAGCAGTGCAATCCTGAGAAAACCTGCAGAAGAGTTCAGACCAACAGGCAGTGTAATTTCTGTTGTAATTCCACTGGGAATATTGATCTCTACTGCTCTGACCATTAAAGTTTAATTTACACTTTTGAAAGCAATTAGTCTAATATTTTAAAACCTTTTTTAGAGTGGCAGCAATTAAGGTGATTGTTCTGCTCTGATGTGTTTTCTTTTGTAAGAATGAAATTTCTCTGATGGGTTTCAAATGATTATGTAGATAAAGGAATTTATGATAAAAATGACCTAGAAAATCTAGAACTTCCAGGTCCTCCAGTAAGAGCTGAAATTGTTTCCTCGCTGTTTCTGAAATGAAAGGGAATTGCCATTAAATGAACGTGACTTGTCATTTGATCAAAACAATGAACAAGACTGAAGGTAAAAAATGTAAAAGAGAAAAAGATATGAATTCACAAGGGGTTTCTTAGTTTTGGCAGGCTTAAATAAAGAGTCACCTTCCCTTTAGTTTATAGTTGTCATAATCTGTTTAGAACTTGTAATTTGCCCAAACATTAAAAAAATCCAACAGTGGTAGCAGAAAAAAAAAAGATATGTAAAAACATTGATACAGAAATCAATTATGTTAGCATTTGCAAACATTATTTTGGATGAGACCTCAGGAATACTCTTTCAGAGAAAGCATGTTCAGAGATGAAGATTTTTCTTTTCCAGATGTGAGAAATTGCCCAAGTATACCCCACAAAACCTATTCAAATGTTTCTGCAACAACTGTTTCTTGCTTTCCGATCAAAGTTAAAATGTTGGCAAAAAGAAAAAGTTGCAAATGTTTCTTCAGGAAGGGGTAAAGAGTTTTGCCTTCTGCACACAAGTTTAATAGTGCTACCATTTATTTTATATTTGCTAGATGTTTATGAAGTAATATAAATACCACTTGAGCCGAAGTAGCCCTATGTTCTCTGCCAGCTCCAGGGAGAGCAGAGCCACTGGGCTGGGACTGTAGCTTCATGGGCAATAGACGAGTGATAGCAGAAGCAAGGACAGGTGGACAGGTATCTCCTTACAGCTTGTCTCATATTCATGGATAACATCCTCAGCCCACTGGGGTAGTCCCTCTCCCATCCCATCGCTGCGTGGGAGAAGCCAGACTTCGGCTCAGTGATGTCCCCATCCTCTCCTATCAGCTCCTGCTTTCCAGACGTGCCCTTCGTCTGTGGGTGCCTTCGCAGTGTGAGGTCATGGGCTACAGGGAGGCCCACCATACACACCAAGGGGTACCACGGATAAGTGCCAGACCGTGGCATGAAGTAGGGTTGGGGATACTTCCCTCAGTCCGGGGAAGGAGAGTGGTCCCAGGGTGAGGGAAGAGCCCGTGGCACCAGGGCTGTGGAGACGTTTCTGACGGTCCTCTGGGAGCGGCAGCGTCATCGCCATGGCAACCTGGAACTCCGAGCACACGCGCGAGGAACCGCGTGCGGCACTGCCGCGGTGGAGGCGGCGGGAGCTCCGTGCCGCGGGACCGGCGGGCTCCATCCTGACCCCGAGGGCTCCATCCCGCCCCACTGGCCATCGGAACAATCCGTAAACCGAGTTGCTGGGTCACGGGAAGGCTGGGACAGACTGCCATGGTGAGTGTTATACGGCCTGAAGGCAAGAATGTCGTCTCCAAAACGGATGCGCTGTCTCCTCTGTTGGAAGGTAGGAGGGATCCCAGGGACTGGAGGCTCTGCAGGGCCGGTGCTCAGAGGGGCTGTGCTCACTGCTGTCTCTAAAGTTGGAAATATCCCTGTGGTTTCTCTGCATTTCACATGCCAATTCCCAAAGAGCATGAGGAGGGCTGTACTGTTGTTTATGGGATACCTCTGGCCTTAGTGTGTTTTGGGAAGGTGTGGGTCAGACCTGCTTTGTGTTCTGATGAGGGAACCTGTCTTTCTCCACAGGCTGAAAATAGCAGGAAGAGTTCTGGAGGTATGTACACTCCAGTGCATTCATGTATGTAAGTGCCTTATCTCCTGGAAATGAATGGGACAGAGGATGGGGCACATTGGGCACAGGTGGCATCCCTGGCTGCTGGAATGCTCCAGAATCCTTGTCTGAAAGCTGCAGTTGAGTGCATTGCATTTTTTCTGAACCAGAGATGCTCACCATCAAGGCAATTTGCTTACTGGGGCCCTGTATTCCTCTCTTGGGGTAGTTCCCAAACCTAGGGGATAATTTGCACTTTTATTTCTGTTCTTCTCCTCCCTAACTGCCTGGTTGGAGGCCTCTTGCAGCTGTGATGCTGAAAGAGTGCTTTTGGGGTTGCCCAGGACTCTGAGACACTGCAGGGTGAGAGCTCACAGATCAAGGGCTGCTTGTGGCCAGGGACTAACTGAATAGGAAGCAGCAGGCTCACTTGATAAAGATGTCTCATTGCTGGCTAAGTGAAGCTAAATGTTTTATTCTTCTAATACTGGCTTAAGTCCTGGGAGTTCTCTTTAGCTCGGCAAGGAGGGCATTACGCTGATGAGGCTGGAGAGCAGCCTTCTTGGGGGGTTTCAAAAGAGCAAGGCTTATTGAGATTGGGAGCTTTCCTACCCCTGCTTTGTGAGCTTGGTAGCTGCAAGAGCAGTATCCTTATACTCTTCCTGGAAGATACAAGCAAGAGAGAGCACAGGGAGTTAGAACTGGATAAGAAGAACAAAAAGCAGCTGGATAAGAAGAACAAAAAGCAGCTGGGTGAGCCCAGCCAGGAACACTGGGAAGGTCATCAGATGTGACAGCATTATCTTGGGAGAGCGAGGTTGGCTTTTAACGCCTTTGTAGAGGAATTGCCATTTCTGTAGCAGTGAGAAGGGAAGGTGGCTGATGCAAAAGTGTCATACTCTGCCCTAGAGGCAACCTGGTAGCATTTGCACTGTAGCCATGACTCAGTTGCATTTGGATGTGAGCTGATTCCAAACAAAGAAGGTGTTCCTATCCACACTTAGATTTTCCAGTGAAGATGTTTCCAGTTGTGTTTTCCCAGAGACAGCAATCCCAGGAGGAACTGCAGGGAAGGAGGAAGAGGAGGAGGGTCAGTGTCTTTGCAGACAGCTGCTCCTCTGGGTACTTACTCAAGGCTGGTTGTCTGAACAGAGAAGGAAGAGGATCAGGAGAAGAAAAAATGTGTCTTTGGAGAGCATGAGCATTCTGGGTTTGAAGACCAGATGACAAATACACAACTTGTGAGGTATCGTGCGCTGTGTGTGTCTGTAGCTCCAGTTACCAGCCATGCTGCCCCTGCAGTGGGGTGGGCAGAGTTCCCAGTGTCACCTCACATGCAGGGTCCCCTTGCAGGCAAGTATGTGACTGCTTCTCTTTGCAGCCGGCGTGCATCCCAGAACAGTGTCAAACTGAAAGAGGAGCCTCACTCCAAATCTCCTCCACCAGCCAGTCGCAGCCTTGTCAGGGAGGCCAGAAGGACTAGCTGCGACTGGCGGAGCTCAAAAGATGAGAAGTTTATAGATTTGGAGCCACAGCCTCCAGCAAAGACCAGCCCTGCTACAGACAGCCAGCCTGTCCCTGCCAGCCAGCTCCTGGCCACAGAGAAGGCGGGAGCTAAAGTTGACCCTCTGAAGGAGGAGGAGGACTGGCTGAGTGCTGCCTTGGCTCGCAAGAAATCTCAAGCCCAGGTGAAAGCTTTAGAGGCCCTGGGTGAAGGGCTGGACGTCCACATTTCTGCCAGGTAAAGGCACGGTCAATGGCTGCAGGTCTCCTATCTGCTCCACATGTAGCTGCTCCAGCAGGACTTCTCAGAAATCTTTGGCATAGATTTAGGAAATTAATTCTAAGCACTGTCCTCTCTCAGAATAGGGTAATAACATGGGGCTTTCTACTACTGACCCAGCCCACTGCCTCATCCCAGCTCTGGGCTCTGTTTCCATCTGTGGCCAAGATTGCAACGTGGCCCCAGATCCTGTCCTGGATCAGTACACCCCCAAAAAGCTCCCCCATCCTCCTTGCTCCTACCTCCATTTCCCTTCATTCCTGCTAGTTGCAACTAGCAGTGCGACTGCTGTGCTGAGTTCACCTGGACACAGCTTCAGACTTGTGTCACCCAAATGGGACTCAGAAGTGAATTGCAGACAAACAGCCATATGTCATGGGCAGAGGTGTGTTAGCTGGGGCTGCTGCTGCTGGAGGCAGGAGATGGATGCAGCAAGAAGGAACACCAGTGATGGAGGTTTTGAGGTGTCTGTGCTCCTTCTGAAATCAAAAGCGGAATCCTGCCACAGCCAACCGGGACAGGCTGTCAGCTGTGAGGCAGGAATGGGTTTCAGGGGCAAGGGTCTCATCTTTCATCCTCTCCTTGGCTGTCTCCCATTGGACGCTTTGTTCTTGAAGCCAGGTAGATGCCTCCACAAGAGCACTACAACAGACAGCTACCCCACAGGACAAGGCACAGAGCACAGATGGTTCCAGGTAAGGTCTTGTTTGCCTCTCAGGCATCCTTCATGGGAGAGGTGTCCTGCAGAAAGCAGCTGTGTGTGTGAGGAGAGGGGGGAATGGGGAGAGTGGGTAGCTACCAGTGATTCCTTTGCTCTGGGACCTCTGTATCTGAGAGGGAAGGCAGCTCTGAATCATCAGGCTCTTGCCTATTTGATCCCAGGGGACAGCACAGATTTAAACTGACAAAAATGGCAATCAGGCAAATGCCTGTGCACCTCTCCCTGAGCTGTGACACTGCTGAGCATTACTTGTGTCTCTGTGCCCACGCAGTCAGCCAATCCCTCAACTCAGCACCATGAAAGAAGCCTCAGCAGAACTGTTGCAATCTGCAAAGCCAGATCCCTCCCAAAAGATCAGAGTCCCGGGTGCGTATCATGTGGTTGTACAGTTTGAACAGTCATAGGCAGAGAGGGTCCCCTGCCCTTCAAAAAGAACCCAGCAAAAGGCAGGAGCCACAGCATCACCCTTGACCATGGGAATGCTGCTCAGGCTGTGACCAGCCATCCTCAGAGCAGGTTGTCAGTCTGCAGGATCATGCCATCCCCATTTTGTGGCATGGCAGGGACATGGTGCTGGGGTGCACTGAGCTCAGCAGTGGCCCATGGAGACACAGCAGATTCCCCTTTGGAGTGACAGAGTCAGGAATATGTCTATCTCCACTGTCCTAATCACTCCATGTCTGGTTTCCAGATGAATATACCGTTAAAGGTGCCAGAGCTTTTCAGCCGGCTGATGGTAGCAATTTGAGAGCCCAGGACACCTGCTCACAGGCCAGTGAGAAGTGAGTACCTTTCAGACACATCTTATCACTCTTGGGGATCTCTCTGTAGCTTCCAAGTTCTTCTGATCTGCCTGTCCTTGACTTCTCCACCTCATTCCCTGACCCAATAGCCGTTGCCTGGGAAGGTGAATTATTGGGAACTGGGACCCCAGATCCTGAAGCTTTCCAGCAAGAACTGGGTGCTCCTCAGCCCTGTACATCTTCTGTAAATCTCTGTTGTAACAGTTACTTGTTAAACAGAGCAATTCCCCAACTCTGCTATCTTTTATCCCAGTGCTATTTTCACTTCATTTTTCTGTGTTGTATGATGTGGCTGCTGCACTGTGCCTGCCTGGTCACCTGCACCTCCCCCTGCCTGGCCAGGCTGTCCCCAAGGTACATTCGCCAAGCTCACGTGGGGTGCTGCTAACGCCCAAGCTTGTGTCACAGGTCTGTGCTAGAGGATGATCTCCTCAACAGACTGGAGGAGGACATCGAATTTCTAGAGGTGAGTCCAAATTTCAGGAGAGAGCCTGAGTGTCCCAAGGGCTGGGGCTGAGGCAGGCCAATACTGCCCCTAGTCTCACCCCATTCAAGTCAGCCGTGGGGATCAGGGATGAGCTGTGAAGTTATTTCTAAACAACTGAAAGGGAATTAGAGCTTTCACTGCAGAGGCAGCTCTTGCTTGGTCTTGGAATCCTACATTTCTCATCTAGATGCATCTTCTCACCCTGCCCGGGTGGCAGGATACACACTGCTTCCTAGAGGAATCACACTCTTCTCCTTGAATCTGTCCCCCTAGAACAAAGCCCAGCATCCTTTTGTCTGGGGTAGGGGCTGCTTCTGGGGAGAAAGGACCCATCAGCAGTGGGGTTGGGCAAGAGAAGGATAGAGGTTGGGCTAGGGACAGATTGCTGTTCCAGGGTGAGAAGGAGATGGTCTGTCTGGTGCTTTACCTGCCTGACAGCATCCCTGTGTCCCGTCAGGTTAATGCAGCTGAGTCACATCTCCAGCCTGCATCAAGCTGCTTATTAGCACTGCTCCACATCCAAGCTCATGTGTCACAGCTGGAGGGCCAGGTGAGTCTCATTGCCTGCTGGGTGGGGGGACCACAGGTAATGCAGAGGGAGGAGAAGGGGCCATGTCTGCTCCAAGTAGCATCAGTGACAGGGCAGATAGAAGAAATCTTGCTGTCCAGAGGTGCCTACAGCCCCAAAGTGCTGCTGTGGGAACTCTGTCCCTGGGGTCGCACAAGGACCTTCTCTCTGGGTGTCCGGCAGGTCCGGACGCTGGAGATGGAGCAGGCACAGCTAAGGCAGTTACTGGAGCTTCTCCAGCAGCAGCACCAGGAGGACTTGGATCTCATTGCATGTGCCTACAGGTAGCAGGCTCTGGCCTGTTCTCACCTCCTCTGTCAGCTGCTTACCTACAGCCCTGTCCATCTCCCCTGAAGTGGGAATGCTGGGGTGCTCCCCCAGTCCATCCCTGGTGGGGCCAGAGCCACATAAGTGTGTACCTGGTGGTGGCAGAGAGCAGCCCCACGGGGGGCCAAGGTGGTGGCTCATTCTCATCAACACTGCTATGGGTGACAAGGAGGAGGGGCCAGTCCCACTGCCAGCACATCCCCAGCATGCTGGGTATAGCCAAGAAAGCAACACTCTGTTCTTGCTGTGACCTCTTGGGCAGGAGCAATATGAAGGTGGTGGAGAAGAACGATGGGCAGCAGGAGGAGCGGCTGCAGCAGGAGGAGCAGCCAGCAGCTCAGCTCCCACTGCAGAGGCAGGACATGGCCCCAGCACAGCAACATCCCATGTCCCAGGAGCAGGAAAAGCATCCCATGTCCCAGAAACAGGACAAGCAGCTCAAGGGTACGTGTCATCAAAGTGGGATTCATTCCTATGGAACCTACACCTGTAGACCCTCACCTCTGCTAATGAATTTATTGGAGAAAGGCTGGCAAAGCCTTGCTTGCCTTGGCCACCCAACATCTCAGGGTCTCCCCTTGACAAAAGAGAGTCTTGGGGATGTGCAGCAGGTGGTAAGCACAAGTAGGTGCAGTTTTTCTGTGAATATGGTGTGGATGGAGTGGGGATATCCCAGCTCATGGTGCTCATGGCTCTGCTGCTGCCTATCCTCCAGAGCTCCAGGACAGGCTGTCACAGCAGCAGAGGGACATGGCAAAGGAGCGGAACCAATTCCAGGAGGTGATTGCAAAACTGGAGGCCAGGCTGAGTGAGCAGACTCAGCTGCTGGAGCAGGTTAGCCCAGTCTGTGTCCTCTGCCCACTTCAGCCTTCCTGTGTGGGTATGGGTCATGTGCCTCACCCACTGGAGTCTGGGAAGGGCATCTGTCTCTCCTCCGTGTCTGAACCCAGGAGCGCGGCAGGGCCATGGTGGAGGAAGCCAAAGCAAAATCATTGCAGTGTTCACTGGAGAAGCAGCGACAATGCATGAAGCAGCAGCTCTCCATGGAGCGAGAAGAGCTGAAGAGGGTGAAGGTGAGGGCAGGTGCACATGGCCAGGTACTTTTCACTTGTGCTGTCAGTCGGTGCAGCGCTGTACTGCAGCGTGTGATGACAGAAAGAGCTGGGTGCTGCAGCCTCCTTCATCTGACCTGTGCTTTCTTCATTCCACACCTGCTCATGTGGGGAATCACCACCCAAACAGCCTCCTAGCGTGCAGATGCCAGAGGCTGCTATGTGCCTGCATGACATGCTGGTTCTTGAGGAGCAGAAGCCAGAGCTCTCTTTGCAGAGTTCTGGCCATAGGCCAGATACTGTGTGGGGTTTAATGGGAATGATGCGTCAAATGTGAAAAATACCCTGGCAGGTGGGACTTAGGGCTTCTTCTCTGCCTCTCTTGCCATGCTCTCCAGAACACTTTGCTGGAGGAGCAGAAGTCAATGCTGCAGAAGTGTTCAGAGGAGCGAGGGAAGCTGGAGGCTGAGTGGGCAGAATTCCACACACAAGAGAAGC
>NW_020905756.1:0-864 GCF_003984885.1 Neopelma chrysocephalum | reverse complement strand
TGACTCCTAGTAGGGACCAGTGACTCCCAGTAGGGATCAATGATTCCCAGTAGGGCCCAGTGACTCCCAGTCTGAACCGGTCCCAGCGCCGGTTCTCCTCCATGTTCTCCGCCCCGATGGAGCTCAGACGCTTGGCGATGCTGCCTGGGGGCAAACCAGTATGGACCAGTAAGGACCAGTATGGACTGGGAGCTCGCAGGAGCCACCAGTTACTGGAGTCGCCCAGTGACTCCCAGTCTGAACCGGTCCCAGCGCCGGTTCTCCTCCGTGTTCTCGGCCCCGATGGAGCTCAGCCGCTTGGCGATGCTGCCTGGGGGCAAACCAGTATGGACCAGCAAGGACCAGTATGGACCAGTAAGGACTGGGATGGATTGGGAGCTCCCAGTAGGGACCGGTACCACTGTGGGTTCTCATCTGTGTTCTCGGCGCCAAGTTATTCCCCGTATGGACAGTGACTCCCAGAAGGGATCAATGACTCCCACTATGCACCAGTGACTCCCAGTATGCACCAGTACAGAGCAGTGACTCCCAGTAAGGACCAGTATGGACCAGGACACACAGGGCACTCCCAGGAGCCACCAGTTACTGGAGTCACCCAGTGACTCCCAATATGGAGCAGAGAGTCCCAGTAGGGACCAGTGACTCCCAGTAGGGACCAGTGACTCCCAGTATGCACCAGTGACTCCCAGTATGGACCAGTGACTCCCAGTATGAACCGGTACCACTGTGGGTTCTCCTCTGTGTTCTCGGCGCCAAGTTATTCCCAGTATGGATCAGTGACTCCCAGTAGGGATCAATGACTCCCAGTATGCACCCGTGACTCCTAGTAGGGACCAGTGACTCCCAGTAGGGATCAATGATTCC
>NW_020905755.1:0-492 GCF_003984885.1 Neopelma chrysocephalum | reverse complement strand
GGACAGTGTGGGGCACACAGGGGACACGGTGCCAGCCCGAGGGGGGACAGTGTGGGGCACAGAGGAACATGGGGGGGACATGGGGTGGGGTACACGGGGACACGGTGCCAGCCTAAGAGGGGACGCACAGTGGGACACACGGGGACACAGTGGGGGGACAGTGTGGGGCACACAGGGGACACAGTGCCAGCCTGAGGGGGGACAGTGTGGGGCACATGGGGACACTGTGACCCACAGCAGGACACCGTGGGGCACACGGGGACACCGTGACCCCCAGCAGGACAGTGTGGGGCACACAGGGACACCGTGACCCACAGCAGGACAGTGTGGGGCACACGGGGACACCGTGACCCCCAGCAGGACACTGTGGGGCACATGGGGACACCGTGACCCACAGCAGGACACTGTGGGGCACATGGGGACACCGTGACCCCCAGCAGGACACGCAGGAACACGGTGCCGGTCACGGGATGTGCCGGTCACAGGACGTGC
>NW_020905754.1:0-765 GCF_003984885.1 Neopelma chrysocephalum | reverse complement strand
GGGTTTTTTTGGTGTTTTTTGGTGGGTTTTTATGCCTATTGCTGGGCCCTCAGACACTGCAGGATGCTGGGTGAGAAAATCCGATTTTTTCGGGGATTTTGGGTTTTTTTTGGGTTTTTTTAGGGTTTTTTGGGGGTTTTTTGGTGGTTTTTTTTTGGTTTTTTTTGCATTTTTTTTGGTGGGTTTTTTGTGTTTACTTGGTGGGTTTTTGTGGATTTTTTTCTGGATTTTTTGGGGTTTTTTTGAGGGTTTTTTGGGGGGTTTTTTGTGTTTTTTTGGTGTTTTTTAGTGCTTTTTTTGGTGTTTTTTTTGCGGTTTCTCGGTGGGTTTTTTGTGTTTATTTGGTGTTTTTTTGGGGTTTTTTTGGTGTTTTTTGGTGGGTTTTTATGCCTATTGCTGGGCCCTGAGACACTGCAGGATTCTGGGTGAGAAAATCCGATTTTTGGGGGGATTTTGGGGTTTTTTTGGGTTTTTTTTGGTGTTTTTTGGTGGGTTTTTATGCCTATTGCTGGGCCCTCAGACACTGCAGGATGCTGGGTGAGAAAATCAGATTTTTTCGGGGATTTTGGGGTTTTATTGGTGTTTTTTTTAGTTTTTTTTGGGGGTTTTTTTAGTTTTTTTTTGCGTTTTTTTGGTGGGTTTTTTGTGTTTACTTGGTGGGTTTTTGTGGGTTTTTTTCCTGGATTTTTTGGGGTTTTTTTGAGGGTTTTTTGGGGGGTTTTTTGTGTTTTTTTGGTGTTTTTTAGTGCTTTTTTTGGTGGTTTT
>NW_020905753.1:0-603 GCF_003984885.1 Neopelma chrysocephalum | reverse complement strand
CCCCCCCCGTTTTTGGGGTCCCATCCACATTTTTGGGGTCCCCCCACCTTTAGGATCCCCCCCATTTTTAGGGTCTCATCCTCCTATTTTTGGGATCCCATCCCCCTATTTTTGGGGTCCCGTCCCCCATTTTAGAGTCCCGTCCCCATTTTTGACACCTCCCCCCGTTTTTAGGGTCCCACCACCTTTAGGATCCCCCTTATTTTTAGGGTCCCATCCCCCTATTTTTGGAGTCCCATCCACAGATTTGGGGTCCTCCCTCCCCCTATTTTTGGGGTCCCCCCTCCCCCTATTTTTGAGGTCCCATCCCCATTTTTGGGGTCTCCACTCCCGCCGTTTTTGGGGTCCCCCTACCTTTAGGATCCTCCCTATTTTTGGGGTCCCGTCTCCCTATTTTTGGGGTCCTCCCTCCCCCTATTTTTAGGGTCCCATCCCCCAATTTGTAGGGTCCCATCCCCCAATTTTTAGGGTCCCATCCCCCCATTTTTAGGTTCCCATCCCCGTTTTTGGGGTCCCCCCGAGTCGTGGCCGTACAAAGGTGTTTATTGGGGGGCACAAGCGGGTCCGGGGGGGGCCCATGCGGCGGCAGCGGAGGGGGGGGGG
>NW_020905752.1:0-460 GCF_003984885.1 Neopelma chrysocephalum | reverse complement strand
CCCCCTGCCCCAAAATCCGGGCTCAGATCAGACCCCAAAACGTCACAAGGTGCCAGGTGAGATTTGGGGAAAAAAAGGGGGGATTTGGGGAAAAAAAAGGGGGGAAAAAGGGGATTTTTTGGGGGAAAAAAAAGGGAATTTTGGGGGGATTTGGGGGGAAAAAAAGGGAATTTTTGGGGTATTTTTGGGGTTATTTTTGCATATTTTTGGGGGTATTTTGGGTATTGTTGGGGGTATTTTGGGGGTTATTTTCAGGGCTATTTTTAGGTATTTTTGAGTATTTTCAGGGTTATTTTTAGGTGATTTTTGGGGATTTTTGGGTATTTTGGGCGTTATTTTTGGCTAATTTTGGGGGGTATTTTGAGGGTTACTTTGGGGGTATTTTGGGGGTTATTTTTGGATAATTTTGGGGTTATTTTTGGGTATTTTGGGAGTTATTTTTGAATAATTTTGGGGTTAT
>NW_020905751.1:0-487 GCF_003984885.1 Neopelma chrysocephalum | reverse complement strand
CGGAGCCGCTGGAACGTCCGGAGAACCCGCTGGTACCGGCGCAGGACGCCCTCGGCGTCCCTCACTGGGACAGACAGACACACAGACAGACATCAGGGAGAGCAGGGACAGTAGGGACAGGGACAGGGACAGACAGAGGGACATCAGGGATATCAGGGACAGAAGGGACAGGGACATCAGGGACAGACAGAGGGACATCAGGGATATCAGGGACAGAGGGACAGGGCTCATGGAGCAGCCGCTGGAACGTCCGGAGCACCCACTGGTACCGGCACAGGACGCCCTCGGCGTCCCTCACTGAGACAGACAGACACACAGACATCAGGGACAGACAGACAGACATCAGGGACAGGGACATCAGGGACAGACAGACAGAGAGAGAGATGTCAGGGACAGCAGGGACAGGGACAGGGCTCATGGAGGACGCGCTGGTACCGGCACAGGACGCCCTCGGCGTCCCTCACTGGGACAGACAGACAGACAGACA
>NW_020905750.1:0-333 GCF_003984885.1 Neopelma chrysocephalum | reverse complement strand
ACCTGCCCTGGTACACCTGTACCTGCCCGGGCACACCTGGACAGGTGTACTGGATCCGCTGGTCGTGGAAAACCACCCGGAAAATGCTCTGCAGAGAGGGGGGATGGCAACTGGACCTGTCTGGCACACCTGGACAGGTGTACCTGGACCTGCACCTGTACCTGCCTGGGCACACCTGGACAAGTGTACCTGGACCTGCACCTGTACCTGCCCAGCATACCTGGACAGGTGTACCTGGACCTGCCCGGCACACCTGGACCTGCCCTGGCACAGCTGTACCTGCCCAGCATACCTGGACAGGTGTACCTGGACCTGCCCTGGCACAGCTGTACC
>NW_020905749.1:0-350 GCF_003984885.1 Neopelma chrysocephalum | reverse complement strand
GGGGGGGGGTCCCAGCCGGGGCGGGGGGAGGCCCAACGTTTGGCCTCCCGCCTGTTCCACCTGGAGGGCGTCCGGAAATCCCAGGTGGCCTCGTTCCTCCGCAAAAAGTAAGGATTTGGGGGGTCCCCTCCCCCTTTTGGGTGTCCCCTGGGCTCTGAACCCACCCCCCCCAAACTCGTGTGCCCCCCCAGCAATGATTTCAGCGCAATGGTGGCCCAGGAATACCTGGAATTCTTCCAGTTCCAGGGGCAGACGCTGGACCAGGCGCTCAGGTTGGGATGGGAGGGGGCTGGGGGGGGCTTTGGGGGGACAAAGGGACCCCCAAAAATCGATAAGGGGGTGGGAGGGAT
>NW_020905748.1:0-522 GCF_003984885.1 Neopelma chrysocephalum | reverse complement strand
CTATAAGGGGTCTGTGCGTGTATAAGGGATGTGTGTTTATAGGGGATCTGTGTGTGTATTGGGGGGGATAAGGGGTTGTTTAGGGGGGGTCTCTGTATAGGGGGGGGGTCTCTGTGTGTCTATAGGGGCTCCATGTGTATATTGAGGTGATAAGGGGGTGTTTAAGGGGGTCTCTGTGTATGGGGGGGTCCCTGTGTATCTATAGGGGGTCTCTGTGTATTTAGGGGGGTCTCTGTGTCTATAGGGGGGTCTCTGTGTGTCTATAGGGGCTCCGTGTGTATATTGGGGGTGGATAAGGGGTTGTTTAAGGGGGTCTCTGCACAGGGGGGGTGTCTCCCCGTTCGGGGGGGGGTCCGGACAGGGGGTGCGGGTGCCGGCGGTGGCCGCGGGCCCCCCAAATCCCAGCGCGGGTCGTTAAAATCCGACACTTGAAAGCGCCGAGAAATAAAAAAAAAAAACCCAACAAACCCGAATTCCGAACTAACGAGGAGCCGGAGCGGCTGCCGGGGGGCACGGGGGGGG
>NW_020905747.1:0-328 GCF_003984885.1 Neopelma chrysocephalum | reverse complement strand
GGGGACGTGTCCCTACTCAGGCCCCGCCCCCTCGCACTGCGGTGGGGAGGGGCGTGCAATGGGCGTGGCTTTGGCGACGGGGCGGGTCCCACCCCTTCCCCCGCCCCCTCGCGCTGTGGGGGCGTGGCGGGGGCGTGTCCAGATATAGGCCACGCCTGCTCTGGGGCCAGGCGGGGGGAGTGGCTGGGGAATAGTGGGCGCGGCTTTCCAGGGGGCGTGGTCTGTGTAGGACCCACCCCCCAGGACTGCGGCGGGCGCGGCTCCGGCGGCCGAGGGTGAGTGGGGGGGAATGGGGGGGTCCTATGGATGGGGGGCGGTGTGGGGGGTT
>NW_020905746.1:0-649 GCF_003984885.1 Neopelma chrysocephalum | reverse complement strand
CCTCCCAGTCCCTCCTGGTGCTTCCCAGTCCCTCCCAGTGCCCCCCACTGACCACCCCAGTCCCTCCCATCCCGTCCCAGTCCCTCCCAGTGCCCCCCAGTGCCCCCCATTGACCATCCCAGTCCCTCCCAGTGCCCCCCAGTGCCCCCACCACATCCATCTCCTTCTTCATGTCCTCCAGTTTCTCCTTCTCCTTCCTCTTCCCGCGGCCCTTTTTGGGGGTCGGGCCCGGCGGCCCCAGCTCGAAACTCTGGGGGGGTCAAGGGGTCAAGGGGGGGTCAAGGAGAGGGTCAGGGGGGTCCCTCCCTCCTCCCTCCCCCCTCCATCCTTCTCTCCGTCCCACTCTCCTCCCTCCCTTTCTGTCCCTTCTCCATCTCTCCTCGATCCTCCTCCATCCCTCCATCTCTCCTCCTCCTCTTCACCCTCCCTCCCTCCCTCCCTCCTTCCTTTCCCCCTCCAGCCTTTCCCTGTCTCTCCATCTCTCCTCCATCCCTCCTCCATCTCTCCTCAATCCTCCTCCCTCTCTCCATCTCTCTGTCTCTCCTCCATCTCTCCATCTCTCCTCCATCCTCTTCCATCCCTCCCTCCCTCCCTCCCTCCCTCTGTCCCTCTCCCCGCTCACCTCCTTCCCCATGGCGGCTCCCAGTGC
>NW_020905745.1:0-464 GCF_003984885.1 Neopelma chrysocephalum | reverse complement strand
GTGGATCGGTGTGTGCCGGGAGTCTGGGAATGCCGTGCCAGGAGTCTGGGAATGCCGTGCTGGCGGATCGGTGTGTGCCGGGAGTCTGGGAATGCCGTGCTGGGGATCGGTGTGTCCCAGGAGACTGGGAATGCCGTGTTGGGGGATCGGTGTGTGCCGGGAGTCTGGGAATTGTGTGCCGGAAGTCTGGGAATGCCGTGGTGGGGATCGGTGTGTGCCGGGAGTCTGGGAATGCAATGCCAGGGGATTGCTGTGTCCCGGGAGTCTGGGAATGCCATGGTGGGCATCGGTGTGTGCCGGGAGTCTGGGAATGCCGTGGGGGGGGATCGGTGTGTGCCAGGAGACTGGGAATGCCGTGTTGTGGATCGGTGTGTGCCGGGAGTGTGGGAATGCCGTGCCGGGAGTCTGGGAATGCCGTGCCGGGGATCGATGTGTGCCGGGAGTCTGGGAATGCCATGGTGGGC
>NW_020905744.1:0-611 GCF_003984885.1 Neopelma chrysocephalum | reverse complement strand
GGAGCTCAGATCCCGGGATTTCAGGTCTCCTGATTCCACGGCCGGAATTCCCGAGGCTGGAAAAGGTGGAATTTCTGGAGAAGGGTCTCCCTGGAGACATTCCTGCTCCAGGAATGTCCCAACCCCATCCCTGGAAGTGTCCAAGGCCGGGTTGGAAAAACTGGGATAGTGGAATTTTTCCAGGAGCTCAGATCCCGGGATTTGAGGTCTCCCGATTCCTCGGCCGGAATTCCTGAGGCTGGAAAAGGTGGAATTTCTGGAGAAGGGTCTCCCTGGAGACCTTAATGCTCCAGGAATCTCCTGGCCCCATCCCTGGAAGTGTCCAGGACCAGGCTGGAAAAACTGGGATAGTGGAATTTTTCCGGGAGCTCAGATCCCGGGATTTGAGGTCTCCCGATTCCCCGGCCGGAATTCCCGAGGCTGGAAAAGGTGGAATTTGTGGGGAAGGGTCTCCCTGGAGACCTTCCTGCTCCAGAAGTCTCCCAGCTCCCTGGAAGTGTCCAAAGCCAGGTTGGAAAAACTGGGATGGTGGAATTTTTCCGGGAGCTCAGATCCCGGGATTTGAGGTCTCCTGATTCCACGGCCGGAATTCCCGAGGCTGGAAAAGGTGG
>NW_020905743.1:0-981 GCF_003984885.1 Neopelma chrysocephalum | reverse complement strand
GAGCAATTAAAGGGAGGGACCCCAATAATGGCGTGGGACCCCAATAATGGGGGAGACACCTCAATAACGGGGGGGACCCCAATAATGGGGGGGACCCCAATAACGGGAGGGACACCCCAATAACGGGGGGGGCAAATAACATGGGGGACCCCAATAATGGGGGGACACCAATAACGGGGGGGACACCCCAATAACGGGGGGGGGGCAAATAACAGGAGGGACCCCAATAATTGGGGGGGACCCCAATAAAGGGGAGGCAATAACAGGAGGGACCCCAATAATGGGGTGGGACCCCAATAACAAGGGAGGGACCCCAATAACAAGGGGGGGACCCCAATAATAGGGTGGGACACCAATAACGGGGGGGACACCCCAATAACGGGGGGGGGGCAAAAAACAGGAGGGACCCCAATAATTGGGGGGGACCCCAATAAGGGGGGGGCAATAACAGGAGGGACCCCAATAATGGGGTGGGACCCCAATAAGGGGGGGCAATAACAGGAGGGACCCCAATAATTGGGGGGGACCCCAATAAGGGGGGGCAATAACAGGAGGAGACCCCAATAATGGGGTGGGACCCCAATAAGGGGGGGGAGCAATTAAAGGGAGGGACCCCAATAATGGGGTGGGACCCCAATAAAAAGGGAGGGACCCCAATAACAAGGGGGGGACCCCAATGATGAGTGGGGGACCCAGAAATAGGGGGGACCCTGATGGGGGGACCCCAATAACAAGGGGGAGACCCCAATAACGGGGGAGGCCCAGTAATGGGGGACACCCTGATGGGGGGACCCCAATAATGGGGAGGGGACCCCAATAACAAGAGGGGGTCCCCCAATCCTTGGAGGGTCCCAATACCTGGGGAGGGGTCCCTGATAAGAGAATAATGTGGAACCCCAAACCCGGGGGGCACCTCCAGTTTGGGGGGGGGGAAGACCCCAAAACTGGGGGGGAAGACCCCAAAACTGGGGGGGAGGGGGG
>NW_020905742.1:0-1940 GCF_003984885.1 Neopelma chrysocephalum | reverse complement strand
GGGGGGGTTTTGGGGTGCAGGTGGAGCGTCACATGTGCGACGGGGACATCGTGATCTTCAACCGGCAGCCGACGCTGCACAAAATGTCCATGATGGGCCACAGGGTCAGGATCCTGCCCTGGTCCACCTTCCGCCTCAACCTCAGGTGGGCAACCCCAAAAACTCACCCTGAACCCCAAAACTGACCCTTGTCCCATCCCACACCCCATCCTACCTCTCTACTGCCTCCCAAAACTGACCCTGACCCTTCAAAACCTGACCCTGAATCTTCAAACTGACCCCCCTGATCCTGCCCTGGTCCACCTTCCGCCTCAACCTCAGGTGGGCACCCCCAAAAACTGACCCTGCACCCCAAAAACTGACCCTGGACCCCAAAAACTGACCCTTGTCCCACCCCACACCCCGTCCTGCCCCGCTACTGCCCCCAAAACTGACCCTGAATCTTCAAACTGCCTCCCCTGATCCTGCCCTGGTCCACCTTCCGCCTTAATCTCAGGTGGGCACCCCCAAAAACTGACCCTGAACCCCAAAACTGACCCTTGTCCCACCTCACACCCTGCCCTGCCCCGCTACTGCCCCCAAAACCTGACCCTGCACCCCAAAAACTGACCCTGAACCTCAAAAACTGACCCCCCTGATCCTGCCCTGGTCCACCTTCCGCCTCAACCTCAGGTGGGCACCCCCAAAAACTGACCCTGAACCCCAAAACTGACCCTTGTCCCACCTCACACCCTGTCCTGCCCCTCTACTGCCCCCAAAACCTGACCCTGAACCCCAAAACTGACCCCACTGATCCTGCCCTGGTCTACCTTTCGCCTCAACCTCAGGTGGGCAACCCCAAAACCTGACCCTGAACCCCAAAACTGACCCTTATCCCATCCCACACCCTGTACTGCCCTTGAAATGGACCCTGAACCTCAAAAACCTGACCCTGGACCCCCAAAACTGTCTCCCCTGATCCTGCCCTGGTCCACCTTCCGCCTCAACCTCAGGTGGACACCCCCAAAAACTCACCCTGAACTTTGACAGGGACAAGATGAACCTGAACCTGCCCAGACCCCCCTGTGGGACCCCTCCATGCCCCCCTAACCCACCCCATGTCCCCCTGACCCCACCCCATGTCCCCCCAGTGTGACCACCCTGTGCAAGGGGGACAAGATGAACCTGCACCTGCCCAGACCCCCCTGTCACCCCTCTGGTGCCCCCCTGACCCCACCCCATGTCCCCCTAATCCCACCCCATGTCCCCCCAGTGTGACCACCCCGTACAATGGGGACGAGATGAACCTGAACCTGCACAGACCCCTCTGTGGGTCCCCCTTGTGCCCCCCAGTGTGACCACCCCATACAATGGGGACGAGATGAACCTGAACCTGCCCAGATGTCCCTGTGGGACCCCCTTGTGCCCCCTTAATCCCACCCCATGTCCCCCTGACCCCTTTGATGTCCCCCCTCAGTGTGACGACCCCGTACAGCACCGACTTCAACGGGGACGAGATGAACCTGAACTTGCCCTGACCCCCCTGTCACCCCTCCTGTGCCCCCCTGACCCCACCCTATGTCCCCCTAACCCCACCCCATGTCCCCATAACCCCACCCCATGCCCCCCTGACCCCTTTGATGTCCTCCCCCAGTGTGACGACCCTGTACAATGGGGACAAGATGAACCTGAACCTGCACAGACCCCCTTGTGGGACGCCCTCGTGCCCCCCTGACCCCTTTGTTTTCCCCCTCCAGTGTGACGACCCCGTACAACGCCGACTTCGACGGGGACGAGATGAACCTGCACCTCCCTCAGTCCCTGGAGACGCGGGCGGAGATCCAGGAGTTGGCCATGGTGCCCAGGATGATCGTCACCCCCCAGAGCAACCGGCCCGTCATGGGCATCGTGCAGGACACGCTCACCGCCGTGCGCAAGTTCACCAAGAGGGACGTCTTCCT
>NW_020905741.1:0-815 GCF_003984885.1 Neopelma chrysocephalum | reverse complement strand
GGGCCATTTGAGGGGATTTTGGGGGAATTTTGGGGGATTTGGGGGGGTTTGGGGTCATTTTGAGGGGATTTGGGGCCATTTTGGGGGGATTTTGGGTGGGTTTGGGGTCATTTTGGGGGGATTTTGAGGGCGTTTTGGTGGGTCCTGGGGGGGATTTGGGGGGAATTTGGGGGGTCCCCAAATGGGTCTGGGGTCATTTTAGGGGGTCCTGGGGGGGATTTGGGGGGTCTTGGAGGTCCCAAAATGGCTTTTTTTGGTCCCAAAATGGGTCTGGGGGTCCCAAAATGTCTTTTTTTGCCCCAAAACGGGTCTGGGGTCATTTGGGGGGTGCCAAAATGGGGGTTTTTTGCCCCAAAATGGGTCTGGGGGTCCCAAAATGTTTTTTTTTTGCCCCAAAATGGGTTTTTTTTGTCCCAAAATGGACTTCTTTTGCCCCAAAATGGGTCTGGGGGTCCCAAAATGGGGGGATTTTGCCCCAAAACGGGTCTGGGGTCATTTGGGGGGTTCCAAAATGGGGAGTTTTTGCCCCAAAATGGACTTTTTTTGCCCCAAAATGGGTCTGGGGGTCCCAAAATGGGGATTTTCAGGTCCCAAAATGGGGTTTTTTTGCCCCAAAATGGGGAGTTTTTGCCCCAAAATGTTTTTTTTTTTGCCCCAAAATGGGTCTGGGGGTCCCAAAATGGGGATTTTCAGGTCCCAAAATGGGGGTTTTTTGCCCCAAAATGGGTCTGGGGGTCCCAAAATGTTTTTTTTTTGCCCCAAAATGGGTTTTTTTTGTCCCAAAATGGACTTCTTTTGCCCCAAAATGGGTCTGG
>NW_020905740.1:0-463 GCF_003984885.1 Neopelma chrysocephalum | reverse complement strand
TGATACTGGTTTGATACTGGGATGATACTGGTTTGGTGCTGGGGGGAAACTGGTTTGATGCTGGGATGATACTGGTTTGATACTGGGATGATACTGGTTTGGTGCTGGGATGGTACTGGTTTGGTGCTGGATGATACTGGTTTGGAGCTGGGGGGAAACTGGTTTGGTGCTGGGATGATACTGGGATGATACTGGTTTGGTGCTGGATGATACTGGTTTGGTGCTGGGATGGTACTGGTTTGGTGCTGGGATGGTACTGGTTTGGTGCTGGGATGGTACTGGGGTGATACTGGTTTGGTGCTGGGGTGATACTGGTTTGGTGATGAGGTCATACTGGTTTCATACTGGGGTGATACTGGTTTGGTGCTGGGGTGATACTGGGATGATACTGGTTTGGTGCTGGGATGATACTGGTTTGATACTGGGATGATACTGGTTTGGTGCTGGGGTGATACTGGTTTGG
>NW_020905739.1:0-357 GCF_003984885.1 Neopelma chrysocephalum | reverse complement strand
GGGCTTTTTTGGGGCTTTTTCGGGATGATTTTGGGGGTTTGCGGAGACATTTTTGGGGGGTTTTTGGGGATTTTGGTTTTTTGGGGGAGATTTTTGGTTTTTTGGTAGATTTTGGGTGAATTTGATGAGTTTTGGGTTAATTTGATGAATTTCGGGTGGATTTGGGGTGATTTTGTTTAGAATTGACGTCTTTTGGGGCGAATTTTATGAATTTTGGGTGGATTAGGGCGATTTTGATGAATTTTGGGTGATTTTGGGTGAATTTGATGGATTTTGGGGTGAATTTGGTGGATTTTGGGTGGATTTGGGTGGATTTTAGGGGGGATTTGGGTGGATTTTTGGGATGGATTTGATGGA
>NW_020905738.1:0-458 GCF_003984885.1 Neopelma chrysocephalum | reverse complement strand
AAAAAATGGGTGGTTTTGGGGAGAAATTGGAGTTTTTTTGGGGAAAAAAATTGTGATTTCTTGGGGGAAAAAAGGTGAGATTTTTTGGGGGAAAAACTGGAGGATTTGGGGGTAAAAAATTGTGGTTTCTTGGGTGAAAAAAGGTGAGTTTTTTTGGGGAAAATGGGTGGTTTTGGGGAGAAATTGGAGATTTTTTGGGGTAAAATTGTGGTTTCTTGGGGGAAAAAAGCTGAGATTTTTTGGGGGAAAAATGGGTGGGTTTGGAGATAAACTGGGAGAGTTCTTTGGAAAAAATCGTGGGTTTTCTGGGGAAAAAAAATGTGGTTGGTTGGAAAAAAATGTAAGTTTTTTGGGGAGAAAAGGTGATTTTTTGGGGGAAAAAACAGTAGGATTTTTGGAAATACTTTTTTTGGGGGGAAAAAATGGGAGATTTGGGGAAAAAAAGGGGTTTTCTTGGG
>NW_020905737.1:0-1159 GCF_003984885.1 Neopelma chrysocephalum | reverse complement strand
GACACACCCTGGGGCTCAGGGGGTGCAGCAATGAATGGGGTCCCTCCCAACACCCCACTGCAAACTGAGGAGGGGGCCCAATTTCAAGAGGGGGGCCACTGAGCACCCCACGGACCAAAGGGGTTCTTCAAGAGGGGGACCCCACAGCCTGAGCACCTCAGCTTTAAAGATGAGACTCCCACCACCCCAGGGGAGCCACAAGTCCCCCCCAAAACCCTGCATTGAAGCAACAGGACCCTTGGGGTGCCCCTCACCCCGATTTTAAGCGGGGAAGGGGCATCACAGACCTGTAGAAGAGCACGTTGAGGGGGATGGTCCCGATGTGCCAGAGCGCGTGGGCGTCCAGCACCCAGAGCAGGGGCGGGAAGTCCAGGAGCTCCAGCAGCGCCAGCGCCTGGAGCAGCAGCACCGCGGCCGCGCATTTCCACACGTGCGGGAGGCGCCGGCCGTGCCCCAGGCACCAGCGCAGCCACCAGCCCACCGTCAGCATTCCTGGGAAAACGGGGCGGGGAAAGGCTCAGGGGGAGACCTAAACCACGGGCAGTATTCCTGGGAAAACGGGGGGACCCAACTACGGGCAGCATTCCTGGGAAAACGGGGAGGGGAAAGGGTCGGGGGGGGACCTAAACCACGGGCAGCATTCCTGGGAAAATGGGGGAGGGAAAGGGTCGGGGAGGGACCCAACCACGGGCAGCATTCCTGGGAAAACGGGGAGGGGAAAGGGTCGGGGGGAACCTAAACCACGGGCAGCATTCCTGGGAAAACAGGGCACTCAGGGACAGGGTGGGACCCACCCCCCCAGTCAGCATTCCTGGGAAAAGGAGAGAGAAAAGGGGCGGGGGGACCTAAACCATGGGCAGTATTCCTGGGAAAACGGAGGGACCCAACCACGGGCAGCATTCCTGGGAGAATGGGGGGTAAAAGGGTCGTGGGGGGGACCTAAACCACGGGCAGCATTCCTGGGAAAATAGGGCACTCAGGAATAGGGTGGAACCCACCCCCTCCAGTCTCAGCATTCCTGGGAAAACGGGGCAGGGGGAAAGGGTCGGGGGAGGACCTAAACCATGGGCAGCATTCCTGGGAAAACAGGGGGGATTTAGGAACAGGGGGAGCACCCATCCCTGTGTCACCATCCCTGTGTCACCATCCCTGGGCAAAC
>NW_020905736.1:0-453 GCF_003984885.1 Neopelma chrysocephalum | reverse complement strand
CCCAGTTGCTCCCCAGTGTCTCCCAGTCAGTCCCAGTTGTTCCCAGTCACCTTCTAGAACCTCCCAGTTGTTCCCAGTCACCCCCCAGTGCCTCCCAGTCATTCCCAGTGCTCTCCAGTCTCTCCCAGTACCTCCCAGTCCCACCCAGTGCCTCCCAGTCATTCCCAGTGCTCTCCAGTCCCTCCCAGTCATTCCCAGTTGCTCTCCAGTCCCTCCCAGTGCCACCCAGTCATTCCCAGTGCTCTCCAGTCCCTCCCAGTCTCTCCCAGTTGCTCCCCAGTGCCTCCCAGTCATTCCCAGTTACTCCCCAGTGACTCCCAGTCCCTCCCAGTGCCTCCCAGTCATTCCCAGTGCTCTCCAGTGCCTCCCAGTGCCTCCCAGTCTCTCCCAGTGCTCTCCAGTCCCTCCCAGTCATTCCCAGTTGCTCCCCAGTGCCTCCCAGTCTCTCCCAGT
>NW_020905735.1:0-823 GCF_003984885.1 Neopelma chrysocephalum | reverse complement strand
GGGGGGGCCCCGGGGGCGGCTTTCGGTGGGGGACCGGGGAGAACCGGGGAGTCCCGGGGGTGTCCCGGTGGGTCGGGGGTGTTCTGGGGGTTCCGGAGGGTCCCGGGAGCGTCCCGGTTTTCCTGGGGCTCGGGGGGGGTCCTGAGGGTCCGTGGGGGTTCCAGAGGGTCCCGGGGATGTCCCGGTGGTCTCGGGGCTGTGGGGGGGGTCCTTGGAGGTGTCCCGGTGGTCCCGGGACTCTGGGGTGTCTTGAGGGTCCGTGGGAGGGTCCGGAGGGTCCCGGGGTTGTCCCGGTGGTCTCGGGGCTCTGAGGGGGTCCCGGGGGTGTTCCAGTGGTCCCGGGGTTCTGGGGGGGTCCTGAAGGTGTCCCGGTGGATCCCGGGGGTGTCCCGGTGGTCCCAGAGCTCTGGGGTGATCCTGGTGGGTTCCTGTGGGGGTCCTGGTGGATTCTGGTGTGTCCCGAGTCTTTTGGAGGTGTCCCCGGTGTACCCCGGGGGTCTCACCCCCGTAAACCCCCCAGGCAGCCCCGGGGCCGTGGAGGCCGCCCTGGGGGTGTCCCTGGGGGTGTCCCTGGGGGTGTCCCTGGGGGTGTCCCCGGTGTATCCCGGGGGTCTCACCCCCCTAAACCCCCCAGGCAGCCCCGGGGCCGGGGAGGCCACCCTGGGAGTGTCTCTGGGGGTGTCTCTGGGGGTGTCCCTGGGGGTGTCTCTGGGGGTGTCCCTGGGGGTGTCCCCGGTGTACCCTGGGGGTCTCACCCCCCCGTGCCCCCCAGGCAGCCCCGGGGCCGTGGAGGCCGCCCTGGGGGTGTCCCTGGGGGTGTCCC
>NW_020905734.1:0-352 GCF_003984885.1 Neopelma chrysocephalum | reverse complement strand
TTTTCTCCCAAGAAAACACTTCTTTTGCCCAAATTTTTTTTTTTTTTGCCCTCAAAAAACCCATAAAAATCTCACTGTTTTTTGTCCAAATCTCCTATTTTTCCCCAAAAACCCATGTTACTTTCCAAAAAAATCACTTTTTTCCCAGGAAAACACCTTTTTTACCCAAATCTCTCATTTGCCCCCCAAAAACCATAAAAATCCAACTGGTTTTGCCCAGATTTCCCATTTTCTCCCCCCAAAAAAACATACTTCCAGAAATTCCCCTTTTTTTCCCCTAAACTCCTAATTTTTCCCCCCAAAAAACCCCATTACTTTTGAAAAGAAGTCACTTTTTTTCTCCCAAGAAAAC
>NW_020905733.1:0-654 GCF_003984885.1 Neopelma chrysocephalum | reverse complement strand
AGGGTGACAGGGAGAGGTGACACGTTCAGAGTCTGGGACCAACCACCCCCAGGCCCTTTTGGCATCGGGGTGTTGAGATTTTGGGGTCGCCCCGTGTGGGGTCAGGGGTTGGTCACAAGGGGTTGTAACTCCAAGAGGTGACCCCTGAGGGTGACAGGGAGAGGTGACACATTCAGAGTCTGGGACCAACCACCTCCCAAACCTCAGTGACCCCATTTAGGATTGGGTTTGGGTTTTGGGGTCACCCCGTATGGGGTCAGAGGTTGGTCCCTCCTTGCTGTACCTACAAGAGGTGACACCTGAGGGTGACAGGGAGAGGTGACATGTTCAGAGTCTGGGACCAACCACCTCCCTGGGGCTCAGTGACCCCTTTTGGGATCGGGGTGAGGGTGTCGAGGTTTTTAGGATCAGGGGTTGGTCACATGGGGTTGTAGCTCCAAGAGGTGACCCCTGAGGGTGACAGGGAGAGGTGACACATTCAGAGTCTGGGACCAACCATCCCCAGGCCCTTTTGGGATCAGGGTGAGGGTGTCGAGGTTTTTGGGGTCACCCTGTGTGGGGTCAGGGGTTGGTCACACAGGGTTGTAGCTCCCAGAGGTGACACCTGAGGGTGACAGGGAGAGGTGACACGTTCAGAGTCTGGGACCAACCACC
>NW_020905732.1:0-1067 GCF_003984885.1 Neopelma chrysocephalum | reverse complement strand
ACCGCCCACAGCTCACCTGGGACCGCCCACCCACACCTGGGACTGCCCACCCACACCTGGGACCGCCCACAACTCACCTGGGACCGCCCACAACTCACCTGGGACCGCCCACAGCTCACCTGGAACCACCCACAGCTCACCTGGGACCGCCCACTCACACCTGGGACTGCCACAGCTCACCTGTGCCAGGTGTGTCCCTCCCCCCAGGTGTGTCCCAGGTGTGTCCCACCCCCCAGGTGTGTCCCAGGTGTGTCCCAGGTATGTCTCACCTTGCTGCAGGATGTACCCGTCGTGCACAGATATGGCCGTGGTGTGGGTGTGTCCCAGGTGTGTCCCAGGTGTGCCCCACCCCCAGGTGTGTCTCACCTGTCCCAGGTGTGTCATAGGTGTGTCTCACCTTGCTGCAGGATGTACCCGTCGTGCACAGATATGGCCGTGGTGTGGGTGTGTCCCAGGTGTGTCTCACCTGTCCCAGGTGTGTCCCAGGTGTGTCCCAGGTGTGTCTCACCTGTCCCAGGTGTGTCCCAGGTGTGTCTCACCTTGCTGCAGGATGTACCCATCGTGCACAGGTATGGCCGTGGTGTGGGTGGCCCCCGAGTCCAGCACCAGCCCCGTGCTGCGCCCATTGGCGAAGCTGGGCGGGGTCAAGGGGTCGTAACGGGGGCGTGGCAATGAGGCTGCGCTAATTGGGGCGCGCTAATTAGCATGCGCTAATGAGGGTATGCTAATGATGGGTTGCTAATGAGGGGGGCCCCAATAATGGGGAGTGGGTCGCTGATGGAGGCTCCCACTAAACCCCACTAAATCCATCCAAACATCCCCTAAAACCACCAAAAAAAGCCCCTAAACCACCCAAAAAAAAACCCAAATACCCCCAAACGCCCCCCAAATACCCCCAAATCCACCCCAAACACCCCCCAAACCCACCCTAAACCCCCCCAAATACCCCTAAACCCACCCAAACACCCCCAAACCCACCCAAAACACTCCCAAATATCCCTGAACCCACCCCAAAAAAAACCCTAAACCCACCCGAAACACCCCCCAAACATCCCCAGACCCACCCA
>NW_020905731.1:0-945 GCF_003984885.1 Neopelma chrysocephalum | reverse complement strand
TTCCCATTCCCATTCCCATCCTATTCCCATTCCTCACCCCCAGCAGGTGTCCCCCATTCCCATTCCCATTCCTATCCCCATCCCACTCCCATTCCTATCCCTCATCCCCAGCAGGTGTCCCACAGCCCCATTCCCATCCCCATCCCATTCCCCACCCCCAGGAGATGTCCCACGGCCACACTCAGCCCTATGGACAGGGCCGGTGATCCCACGGGATCTTCCCATTCCCATTCCCATTCCCATCCCATTCCCATTCCTCACCCCCAGGAGATGTCCCACGGCCACGCTCAGCCCTATGGACAGGGCCGGTGATCCCATGGGATCTTCCCATTCCCATTCCCATTCCCATTCCCATTCCCATTCCCATTCCCATTCCCATTCTTGTTCCCGTTCCCATTCCCATTCCCTCACCCCCAGCAGGTGTCCCATGGCCCCATTCCTATCCCATTCCCATTCCTCACTCCCAGGAGATGTCCCACGGCCACGCTCAGCCCTATGGACAGAGCCAGTGATCCCACGGGATCTTCCCATTCCCATTCCCATTCCATTCCCATTCTCATTCCCGTTCCCATTCCCTCACCCCCAGCAGGTGTCTCCCATTCCCATTCCCATTCCCATCCCCATTCCCATCCCCATTCCCATTCCCATTCCTCACCCCCAGGAGATGTCCCACAGCCATGCTCAGCCCTATGGACAGGGATGGAGATCCCACGGGATCTTCCCATTCCCATTCCCATCCCCATCCCCATTCCCATTCCCATCCCCATCCCATTCCCATTCCTCACCCCTAGCAGGTATCCCACGGCCCCATTCCCACCCCATTCCCATTCCCATTCCTCACTCCCAGGAGATGCCCCACGGCCACACTCAGCCCTATGGACAGGGCCGGTGATCCCACGGGATCTTCCCATTCCCATCCCCATTCCCATCCCCATTCCCATCCCC
>NW_020905730.1:0-781 GCF_003984885.1 Neopelma chrysocephalum | reverse complement strand
GCAGGAGTTCTCTGAAAGACAGAAAGTAAAGCAAGGAAACAGGAACGGCTCGACAAAGAAAAGAGCGATGAGTGTTCCGAGGGAATGCCTTGTGGACCAGAGGGAGGGACGGACGGGAGGATAGTACGGAGGCAGATCTCTGTGAAGGACCTGCTAGGCAGAACGGTAACCTCGAGGGACAGACATGCACGGCCACCCCAGCCCCAGCCGCGGCCCCCACTGTCCCCGGCCGCCAGCCCTGCGCACCGAGCAGAACTGCGGCCAGTGCCGCCAGCCCCGCTCCCCGCCAGAGCCGTGTCCGCCGATCCGCCGCCTGGCGTCTCGCTGCCCCCGCCAGCCCCGGCTCTCTGCTCCGTGCGGTCCGCCTCCTCTCCCTCCTCTGCCTTCCTCTCCCTCCCCTGCCCTTCTCCGACAATCCCGGCCCGGGGCTGAGCACGGCGCCGGCGCCGCTCGGGCTCTCGTCGACTGCGGGCTGGATGCGGAGGCCAGGTGAGAGCGGCGGGAGCGCGGAGGCGGCGCGGCCCGGCTGGGTGACAGGGGTGCAGATTTTTATCGGACAGCTCAAGATGGACAGGCCATGGGCTCCTTTCACCGCCATCATCTCTTCCCTCACCTCCCTCCTCTGTTGGCACGTTGAAAACTCCTGAATTGTCCTCCAGGGAAGGCGCTTGTGAGAATGGTCGAGGGGCACCAGAGGCAGAACATCCCACCAGGCTCCGTACTGCGGGTTCAGCCTCTCCTGGCGTGTCCCGGGGAACATCCTTGCTGGCAGCAGGAGCAC
>NW_020905729.1:0-647 GCF_003984885.1 Neopelma chrysocephalum | reverse complement strand
AAAAGAGATCCCGAAGGGTTCCACGAAAGGAGCCCTTAAAGGGGGTCTCCAAAAGGGGGTCCCTAAAAGGGGGTCCCCAAAAGGGGTCCCTAAAGGGGCCTCAAAGGGGTCACTGGGGGGGTCCATAAAGGGGGTCCCTAAAAGAGATCCCGAAGGGGTCCCTAAAAGGGTCACTGGGGGGTCCTTAAAGGGGGTCCCCAAAAGGGATCCCGAAGGGTTCCACGCCGGGAGCCCTTCAAGGGGGTTCCCAAGGGGCCCATAAGAGAGAATTCCCAAAGGGGGGGTCCCAAAATGTCCCAAAAGGGCCCCAAAGGGGTCCCGTCCCCCCCCCCCACTCACCTTCTCCCCGCTCCGCGCCCCGTCCCGCGGGTGACGTCACAAAACCGAGGCCCCGCCCCCTGGGGAAGCATCGACCAATGACGGCGCCCCGGGAAAGTATCGACCAATGGCGGCTCTAGGCCACGCCCCCGGGGCAGCATCGACCAATGGCGGCGCTCGGCCCCGCCCATCGTGGGCGTGTCTTTCCGGGCCGCGATGGCGGCGCCCGTGAGGGACCGGGAGGCGCTTCAGAGGCTCAACTTCCTGTTCCAGGTAGGAAAAGGGGGGGGACGGGGGGGCCTGAAGGGGTCTGGGGGGATTTGGGGGGG
>NW_020905728.1:0-908 GCF_003984885.1 Neopelma chrysocephalum | reverse complement strand
ACTGCCTGTCCACACGTGGATCTAAAGCCCCCGGCTGATGAGTCTCACGGCTCAGGATGAGGAAACAGACCCACCTCGCCCTTTCTGAAGTTCCTTCAATATTTCTTTCTGAACTTCATTTGAATCAAGGGTCTTTTTGACTCCTGGACCTTGGTTCTTGCTTTTAGGAGGACCTGAATGGGAAGCAGTTCCATTTGACATGAACAGATTAGAGAAAACCAGAGCTCAGCCTGTGAGGTCAGTAGGGACAGACTACTCACCCCTGCCATGGGAGACAGGTTTGGGTGCAGGAACCGGAAAAGGAGTTGGAAAATTCCTCCCTGCAGACACCCCTGTAATTCAACAGCCAGAGAAGCTTCTGTCATCTGGCTCTTGCCATGTTGTCAAATATTTTTCTTTGAGGGGACATTGAGAACTTACTTGGAGGAGGCTGCAAGGGCTGCAAAGCTTCACGCAGGCAAGGTACTGGAGAAGCATTAACAGTGTTCTCATCTAGAAGCAAAGAGGGATGGTAACAGTTTCCATTGCATCCTGGGATCCCCTCCTGCCTCAGAGAACTGTGGCACTGCAGGGGGGTTGGGGAGCACCGTGGGGGCCAGATGTCAATGGACATGGCCAGAGCTGCAGAGGGGATGGACCCTTCCTGCTGTGCAGCCACTGCCTGTCCACATGTGGACCTAAAGCCTCCGGCTGATGATTCTCACAACTCAGAATGAGGAAACAGACCCACCTCGCCCTCCCTGCATCATTTTCTTCAGATGCTCCTGGGATTTCTTTTCAGCTGGAGGTTGGCTCTTGCCTCTTGGAGGACCTGAATGGGAAGCAGTTCCATGTGACATGAACGGATTAGAGAAAACTGGGGCTCAGCCTGTGAGGTCAGCAGGGACAGACTACTCACCCCTGCCATA
>NW_020905727.1:0-585 GCF_003984885.1 Neopelma chrysocephalum | reverse complement strand
TGTGGGGCGGTGGGAGGGGCCTGGGATGGAAAGGGAGGGTATGGGGGGGTCCGGGGGGTGGGAGGGGCTTGGGTGGGCATGGGAGGGGCCTGGGGTGTGTGGGAGGGGCTGATGGGGTGGGAGGGGCTATTGGGGAGGTGGGAGGGATTTGTGGGGTGCGGGGCGGGGTACGGGGGGGCTTGGGAGTGGGAGGGGCTTGTGGGGTGGCGGGAGGGGCCTGGGGGTGAGAGGAGGAGTCTGGGGTGGTAGGAGGGGCTTGTGGTATGGTGGGCGTGGCCTGCGACACGGTGGGAGTGGCCAATGGGAGGAGCCTGTGACATGGTGGGCGGGGCCTATAGAGCGGAGGCGTGGCCTGGCTCGCGGTGGGCGGGGCCTGACACATTGTGGGCGTGTCCCCGGTGACGGCGGCGCCCCCTGGCGGCGCAGGGCGGCCATGATGGCGGCCGGGCGGGGCCCGGGCGGGAGCGAGGACGGAGCCTTCGAGGAGGAGGAGGAAGAGGAGGAGGAGGAAGAGGAGGAAGAAGAGGAAGAGGAAGACGAGGAGCGAGCGGCCGGCGGTGAGAGAGAGGGGGGCGTGGCTTTGAG
>NW_020905726.1:0-1689 GCF_003984885.1 Neopelma chrysocephalum | reverse complement strand
CCCTAACCCTAACCCTAACCCCTAACCCTAACCCCTAACCCTAACCCTAACCCTAACCCTAACCCTAACCCTAACCCTAACCCTAACCCTGACCCTGACCCTGACCCTAACCCTAACCCTAACCCCTAACCCGTGACCCTAACCCGTGACCCTAACCCGTGACCCTAACCCGTGACCCTAACCCGTGATCCTAACCCGTGACCCTAACCCTAACCCGTGACCCTAACCCTAACCCGTGACCCTAACCCTAACCTGTGACCCTAACCCGTGACCCTAACCCGTGACCCTAACCTGTGACCCTAACCCTAACCCGTGTCCCTAACCCGTGTCCCTAACCCGTGACCCTAACCCTAACCTGTGACCCTAACCCTAACCGTAACCCTTACCCGTGACCCTAACCTGTGAGCCTAACCCGTGACCCTAACCCGTAACCCTAACCGTAAGCGTAACCCTAACTGTAACCCGTGATCCTAACCCGTGACCCTAACCCGTGACCCTAACCTTTCACCCCTAACCCGTAACCCCTAACCCGTGACCCTAAGGTGTGAGCCTAATCTGTGACCCTAACCTGTGACCGTAACCCGTGACCCTAACCCTAACCCATGACCGTAACCCTAACCTGTGATCCTAACCTGTGATCCTAAGCTGTGAACCTAACCTGTGACCTGAAGCCGTGACTGTAACCCGTCACCCTAACCTGTCCCCCTAAGCTGTCAGCGTAACTGTGACCCGTGACCCTAACCCTAACACGTTACCCTAACCCATGACAGTAACCTGTGACCGTAAGGTGTGACTGTAAGCCTAATCTGTGTCCCTAAGCCTAACCCGTGATCTTAATCTGTTACTCTAAGCTGTGATTGTAACTTGTGACCATAACCGTTAGTTGTGACCGTAACCTGTGACCCTAACCGTAGGACGTGACCTTCAGCTGTGGTTGTAACTGTTACCATAAGTGTGTGTTGTGATCCTAACATGCAACCCTAACCTGTAATTGTAACATGTAAGTTTTACACCCTAATGGTAAGGCTAATTGTAGTGTGGTGGTGTGTGGGTGTGGTCATTTGTAATTTTGGTTTGGTGCTGTTGTTGTGATTGGTAATTATTGTGTGTGTGTGTTGGTAATTGGGAAGTAGGGTTTGCTTGGGTGTCGTTATGGTTTTGTTTGGCTTTGGGTGTGGGTTTTCTGATTTAGGGTTTTTGGAGTTTTTGTGTGTGTTGTGATTGGTGTTTGTTGTGTGTTTAGGTGTTTTTTGTGGTATTTTTTTTTAATTTTTAGTAATTTTTTTTTTTGTGTGTGTTTCCTTGATTGTGCTGTAGGTGGCAGTAGTGTTAATCGGTTTTGGTTGTAATTGCAGTTTGTAGTCGGTAGGTGGTGCTATTGGTGGTGTTTGGTTATGTAGTTTTTGTGTTGTGTCTGTAGGTGGCAGTATTTCTTGTTTTTAACGTTTGTAGTGCGTTTTTATGTCAGTAGGTGGCAGTATTTTGTGGTCTTTTGTCAGTTGTGGGTTTTTTGTTGAGATATGTGTGCTGTAGTGTAGTTTTTTGTCAGAAGTGGTGGTTTGGGTTGTTATGTGTGTGCTGTGGTATGTTAATTGGGTAATGTGGGGGTGGTGATTATGACGTGGTAATGAGTGGGTGGTGCTAGTGATGTGGTAATGAGGGGGTGGTGGTTATCAGGGGGTGGTGCTT
>NW_020905725.1:0-823 GCF_003984885.1 Neopelma chrysocephalum | reverse complement strand
CAGGCTGTGCCTGTGTCCAGCCCAGAGGCTCAGAAAAGCATTTCTCCCATCCCACTGCAATCTGCTGCTGCAGACAGGACCCAGGCACTGGTGGCACTGGGAGTGAACAGCAGAGTGTTTCCAGGGGCTCTCTGAACCAACACAAGTGTCCAAAGGAACCAGCACAAGTGTCCACAGGAGTCCCAGTCCTTCATCCCTGAATGAGCTCGTTCAGCCCAGGGAAAACTGAGTTTGATTTCCATGGAAGGAGGTTTTTCCCACTTGAACACCAGTTTAGTTCCAAAGGGGTTTCTTCATTTCCTCCTCCCAGTTTCCCTGAAGGGACCATGGACACTGACAGGGACCATGGACACTGACAGGGGCCATGGACACTGACAGGGACCATGGACACTGACAGGGATCATGGACACTGACAGGGATCATGGACACTGACAGGGACCATGGACACTGACAGGGATCATGGACACTGACAGGGATCACAGAGTTTGTCCCTTGGCCATGCAGCTCCTGCTGTTTGGCAGCACAGGAGAGGTTCATGAGAGCCCAGGCTCCAATCCCAGGGCATCCCTTGAAGAGGAGCTTGAAATCAAAGGACTTTGCTGCTGGAGGGTTCAATTCAGTCCCCATCACCTTTTTTTTGGGCTGAATCTTCCTATTTTAGAGTATTTTTTAGCTGAATCTCAACTTTTTGCAGTTTGGGGTGGCGAGGGACTTCTTGCTATTTCTGAGGGATTTTTTGCCTGAATCTCGGTGGTTTGGGTTTTTCTGGGCTGAATCTTGGTGTTTTGGAGGTTTTTATGGTCACAGGATGCCCGGTGAGTTC
>NW_020905724.1:0-1515 GCF_003984885.1 Neopelma chrysocephalum | reverse complement strand
GCCAGAGGGATGGAGCAGTTGGATCCACAGCAAACAGGGGAGTTTTGGGGTGTTGGAGGAGGAGGAGGGAGCTGGGAGAGGCTGAGCCACGGGGATGGATGAGTTGGACCCTGGCACAGCAAACAGGGGAGTTTTGGGGTGCTGGAGGAGGAAGAGGAGCTGGGAGAGGCTGAGCCAGAGGGATGGAGGAGTTGGATTAACAGTAAACAGGGGAGATTTGGGGTGCTGGAGGAGGAGGCAGGAGCTGGGAGAGGCTGAACTGGCAGGAATGGATCAGCTGGATCCTGGCACAGCAGGCAGGGGAGTTTCGGGGTGCTGGAGGAGGAGGATCATCCGATTCCCTGGGGACACCCAACCCCTTGGGGACACCCACCCCCTTGGGGACACCCCCCCTGCTCTGTTGGTGGCATTTCCAGCTTCTCCCTGCTCGGGAAGGGCTGAGTCCCCTCTGGATCAAAACTCAGCCTCACAGGTCGAAGCTCGGCCATCAAACCCGTCCCTAAAATCCGAGCTGCTCCTTCCCTGCGGATCAGGGCGGGTCCTGGAGGAGAAGGATCACCCGACCCCCTGGGGACACCCAACCCCCTTGGGGACACCCAACCCCCCTGGGGACACCCAACCCCTTGGGGACACCCCCACTGTTCTGGTGGTGGCACTTCAAGGAGCAGGATCCCGACTAACCCCCTAATTAAAGGATTTCGTGGCGGTTTCGGGGAGGGGCCGAGCGGGGCGGGGGTGACACGCGCCGGTTTTGCCAATTTTAAGACAAGTTTGGAGGTGTGGGAAGGGTCTGCAGGGTGTCAGAGGGTCCCCCCAGCCCCGGGGCCACCCCAGGGGTGTCGGCAGCGGGTCAGAGCTGCCCAGGGAGGGTTCCCTGTGCGGGTCCAGGCGGATCCTGCCCGGATCTGACGGAGCTCTGAGTCACCGCAGGGCCTGGCTGGGGCTCCCCGGGGATGGTGACGTGGGGCTGTGCCAGGGGAGGGTGCCCAGGCCTGCCTGGGTTACTCAGGGGGCACCTGAGGGTGAATTCACCGCCTTGGAACGTCCTGACGGCGGCTTGACTCAGCTCTGATGGCCGGGAGGGGTCGGGGCAAAGGGTGGGGTGTTTGTCTGGCCGTCCATCCATCCATCCATTCATTCATCCATCCGTCCATCCATCCATCTGTCCATCCCTCCATCCATCATCCATCCATCCATCCATCCCTCCACCCATCAATCCATCCCTCCATCTGTCCATCCATCCATCCATCCATCCCTCCACCCATCAATCCATCCCTCCATCTGTCCATCCACCCATCCATCCATCCATGTGTCCATCCACACACCTGACCACCATACCAGCTATCCACTAATCCATCCATCCATCTGCCCATCCATCCATCCATCGTCCATCTATCCCACCGAAAAAACCATCCATCCATGTGTGCGTCCATCCACCCAAACACATTGTCATCCGTTCATCCATCCATCCATCCGTCCATCCATCCATCCATCCATTTGCCCATTCATCCATCC
>NW_020905723.1:0-624 GCF_003984885.1 Neopelma chrysocephalum | reverse complement strand
CCTTCCTCCCCCTCAGGGACGCCTGTGCTGGGTGGGAAGTGTCAGCTCTGAGTGTTAGTCACTGCTTGGAAGGACTAGAGCTGGGTTTTGCTTCCTAATGTATTTGTGGATTGGTTTAGTTTAGAGTTTGTGCTTTGCTTTGCTTTAACAACAATTTTGACATTGTTTGAAGTGTGTTTTTGCAGCCAGACCCTGTCCCTGACCACCATGAACCTTTAACCTCTGCCAATTTTTATTAATAGTGTTATTCTGCAGACTGTTGGAGGGAGTCCTTTTGTTGGTGCCGGAGTAACTCGTGGAAATATCCACTGAGGGGTTTTCCCTTTGGCTGTGATGTGTCAGTCCCCAAAAAAGGGCCCTGGAATTCCCTCCACCTGGTGGATCTGTTTGGTGGAGGGTTCCTGGGCGGAGTATGGGACAGACTAGATCGGACTGACAGGGTTTTGTTTTTCCCTGGGCCACCACCAGACAAACAAATCTCCAAGAGTTGGGTGAATTCCCCTTCCCCCCGTTTCCGGGCACACACGGGAATCTCCTGAGGTTGGACAGACCAAGGTGGTGCAGCCGGGTCAGGGCTACCCCCGGGATCAATGCAGGCTGGGGGAGGAAGGGATGGAAGTCCCT
>NW_020905722.1:0-598 GCF_003984885.1 Neopelma chrysocephalum | reverse complement strand
AGGGCAGGAGGGTGACTCCTGCTGCATGGATGTAATGGCAGAGGATCTCTTGGGTCCCCAGGATGGATCAGAAAACAGGAATATACACAAAAGGCCCCCCTCCAAGATTTCTGGGGGAGTATCCTATAGGGACGGGACAGTGTCACCCCACCAGGGCAGGGCTGGCAAGTGGGAGGCTGCTCCAGGGCTCTGCAAGAGGCCTCGTGCTCTGCTCGGCCCCAGCACTGGCTGCTACCATCACCCCTGGCTGCCCCCGGCCCTGGGCAGCTCTGCTGCCACAGCCTGTGCCCTCACCGTGGCCCTGCAATGGCCCTGCCTGTCCCTCACCCGTGGCCCTGCCCGTGGCCCTGTCCCTTGGCTCTCTCCCTGCCAGCTGAGTGTGGGGCACATGGGCTGGGGGTCCCTCCCGTGCCCCCCAGGCAGCTGGCGTTGGCTGGGGGGATGTGAGGGCTGGGCTTGCTCAGCACAGCCCCGGCCTTGTGCCCAGCGCCTCTTTCCTGCCCCACACAAGAGTTTCCCGGGCCCCCCAGGGCTCCCCTGCTGCTGCCTCTGCTCCTGGCCCTGCCTTTGCTGCTCCCTTGGCTGGGGCAGCAGCTGC
>NW_020905721.1:0-872 GCF_003984885.1 Neopelma chrysocephalum | reverse complement strand
AACCATCATTCCCAAAACCAGCACCCCTTAACCAACACCTTCAAAACCAGCAACCCCAAGCCCAAGACCCTCAAAACCCAGCACCCCCAAAACCCAGGAACCCCAAAACCAAAAGCCCCAAGACCAGCAACCCCAACACCAGCTAAACCAAAACCAGCACCCCCAAAACCAGCACCCTGAAAAACAGCAACCTCAAAACCAGCAACCCCAAACCCAGCACCCCAAACCCAGTAACCCCAAACCCAGCACCCCAAAACCAGCACCCCAAAAACAGCAACCCCAAAACCAGCACCCCAAAACCAGCACCCCAAACCCAGCACCCCAAAAACAGCAGCTCCTCCCTTGCCCCGATGGCCGTTATGGAGCCCAGGGCCGGGCGGGAAGCACGGGAAAGGCGGGAAGGGAGCGGGAAAGGCGGGAAGGGAACGGGAAAGGTGGGAAGGGAGCAGGAAAGGTGGGAAGGGAGCGGGAAAGGCGGGAAGGGAGCGGGAAAGGCGGGAAGGGAGCGGGCAAGGTGGAAAGGGAGCGAGAAAGGTGGGAAGGGAGCAGGAAAGGCAGGAAGGGAGCGGGAAAGGAGAGAAGGGAGCGGGAAAGGCGGGAAGGGAGCGGGAAAGGTGGGAAGCGAGCGAGAAAGGCGGGAAGGGAGCGGAAAAGGCGGGAAGGGAGCGAGAAAGGCGGGAAGGGAGCGGGAAAGGCAGGAAAGGAGCGGGAAAGCGGGAAGGGAGCGAGAAAGGCGGGAAGGGAGCGGGAAAGGTGGGAAGGGAACGGGAAAGGTGGGAAGGGAGCAGGAAAGGCGGGAAGGGAGTGGGAAAGGTGGGAAGGGAGCGGGAAAGGCGGGAAGGGAGTGGGAAAGGTGGGAAGGGAGCGGGAAA
>NW_020905720.1:0-1434 GCF_003984885.1 Neopelma chrysocephalum | reverse complement strand
GAGAGCCGGAGGGTCAGGCCCCTCCTTCTGGGCAAAAAGGGCCGTCGTTCTTGGGCCCGTGCGCCGGCCGACCGGGGGCTAAAATTGCATACGGTCGAGGATTCCTACCAGACCGAAGGCGCCAGGACCGGGAGACCTGGCTGCGCGCGTTGAACCGATCGTAGCGCACAAATAGCAGGCGAGAGCCGGAGGGTCAGGCCCCTCCTTCTGGGCAAAAAGAGCCATCGTTCGTGGGCCGGGGCGCCGGCCGGCCAGAGGCTAAAATTGCATCCGGTCGAGGATTCCTTCCAGACCGAAGGCGCCAGGACCGGGAGCCCCAGCTGCGCGCCTAGAGCCGATCATGGCGCACAAATAGCAGGCGAGAGCCGGAGGGTCAGGCCCCTCCTTCTGGGCAAAATTGGCCGTCGTGCGCAGGCCGGATCGCCTGCTAGTTGGGGACTAAAATTGCATCCGATCGAGGATTCCTTCCAGACCGAAGGCGCCAGGACCGGGAGCCCCGGCTGCGCGCGTTGAGCCGATAGCGGCGCACAAATAGCAAGCGAGAGCCGGAGGGCCAGGCCCCTCCTTCTGGGCAAAAAGGGCCGTCGTTCGTGTGTCAGCTCGCTGGCCGGCCGGGGGTTAAAATTTCATACGGTCGACGATTCCTTCCAGACCGAAGGCGCCGGGACCGGGAGCGCAGGCTGTGCGCGTAGAGCCGAGCGCTGCGCACAAATAGCAGGTGAGAGCTGGTGGGTCAGGCCCCTCCTTCTGGCCGAAAAGGGCCGTCGTTTGTGTGCCGGTGCGCCGGCCGGCCGGGGGCTAAAATTGCATACGGTCGAGGATTCTTTCCAGACCGAAGGCGCCAGGACCGGGAGCCCCGGCTGCGCACGTAGAGCCGATCGCGGCGCACAAATAGCCGGCGAGAGCTGGAGGGTCAGGCCCCTCCTTCTGGGCAAAAAGGGCCGTCAATCGCTGGCCGGTGTCCCTGCCAGTCGGGTGCTAAAATTGCATACGGTCGAGGTTTCCTTCCAGACTGAAGGCGCCAGGACCGGGAGCCCCGGTTGCGCGCATAGAGCTGATCGCGGCGCACAAGGGGCAGGTGGGAGCCGGAGGGTGAGGCCCCTCCTTCTGGGCAAAAAGGGAGGTCATTGGCTGGCCGGCGTGCCTGCCAGGCGGGGGCTAAAATTTCATACGGTCGACGATTCCTTCCAGTCCGAAGGCGCCAGGACCGGGAGTCCCGGCTACGCACGTAGAGCCGATCGCGGCGCACAAATAGCAGGCAAGAGCCGGAGGGTGAGGCCCCTTCTTATGGGCAAAAAGGGCCGTCGATAGCTGGCCGTCGCGCCTGCCAGTTGGGGGATAAAATTGCATACGGTCGAGAATTTCTTCCAGACCGAAGGCGCCAGGACCGGGAACCCCGGCTGCACGTGTAGAGCCGATCGCGGCGCACAAATA
>NW_020905719.1:0-379 GCF_003984885.1 Neopelma chrysocephalum | reverse complement strand
TCTCGCCTGCTATTTATGCGCCGCGATCGGCTCTATGCGCGCAGCCGGGGCTCCCGGTCCTGGCGCCTTCGGTCTGGAAGGAATCCTCGACCGTATGCAATTTTAGCCACCGGCTGGCCGGCGCACGGGCCAGCGAACGACGGCCCTTTTTTCCCAGAAGGATGGGCCTGACCCTCCGGCTCCCGCCTGCCTTTTGTGCGTTGCGATCGGCTCTACGCGCGCAGCCGGGGCTCCCGGTCCTGGCGCCTTCGGTCTGGAAGGAATCCTCGACCGTATGCAATTTTAGCCCCCTGCTTGCCAACACGTCGGCCCGCAAACGGCGGCCCTTTGTGCCCAGAAGGAGGGGCCTGACCCTTTGGCTCCCTCCTGCCCCTTGTGC
>NW_020905718.1:0-590 GCF_003984885.1 Neopelma chrysocephalum | reverse complement strand
CCCCCCTGGGAATAAGAGCAGGAAAACAAACCACCTGAAGCTCCGGTTTAACTATTCTGTGAGTTGTTGTTTTGCCTCCTGACACGCGCACGAGGCGTTCGGGGATTTCACAGCTCCGCGGAGAGGAGGGATAATGGAACCGGAGCCAGGCGGGATGTGAGAAAACAAGTTGTCAAGAGCCCCCGAGACTGTTCCACGTGCGGCAGATTGGGGTGGGAACGGCGAGAAAACGACAGCAAGGAGACCAAATGGTGCCTTGGGGACTGCGGGGAACGGCTTTGTCAGCCCAGCCTGCTTCGATGGGATGGAGGGAAGGATTTAGATGGGAGATCGGGAAGGAATTGCTGGCTGGGAGGGTGGGGAGGGGTTGGGATGGGATTCCCAGAGAAGCTGTGGCTGCCTCTGGATCCCTGGGAGTGTCCAAGGCCGGGTTGGAGCCACCTGGGATAGAGGGAGGTGTCCCTGAACATGACAGGGGGTGGGATTTAAGGTCCCTTCCCACACCCAAACCATTCCGGGATTCCAGGATAAAGGACACTCAGAATCCAGTCAGAGGGATTTTTCTGGAATGTGGGGATGGAAAAGGCAGG
>NW_020905717.1:0-3949 GCF_003984885.1 Neopelma chrysocephalum | reverse complement strand
GGTGAACAGACAAAAGATCATAATCAGAATTCTTTACTACCCAGTGTTAAAGCTAAACATCTACTAGTGGGGTATTACATAACAAAGTCATATAGTGCAGTGTAACAAAGCAATTATATTAAAGCAACTGTATCAAAGGTAGCAAAAGAAACAATCATTAAGTGGAGACTGATATAACTCCCCATAGGAGATAGCAGGCAGATCTCTCTTGCTCCCAACCCCTGAGCAGCATCCATGAAGAGACAGCCCTGCTTCGTGGGAGAAGGTCCAGACTTCAAGGAAGTCTGTGAAAGAATCTCCATATGGAAGTTGGACAGGGCTTTTATAGTTGTGAAGTGATAGACTGGTAAATAAAAATTTACAAAACCACAGGCGAGCTTATCTGTCAAATCCTGCTTCAAAAGCAAGGGATGTGTTCAAAGTCTGGTGAAACAGGATGGTTTTAGGCCAATTTAACCCCAAGGCAACACAGGGGTGCCAGCAGTTGACAACTTGCAGAGTATGGGTTCCCTGATTGGATTTTAGACCTTACCATGGTGGGGCTATCCTGCCACAGGCTCCTTCCGAGCTCCTGTGTCAAAGGAATGTGTAGCAGGAGGATCAGGGTGACATTGCAACAGCCCCAGGAGGCCCCTCAGCCTCTGCCACTGCAGCAGGGAGGCACAAGGGGCAGCCCCAGCACCCCCACACTGATGGGGCACTGCCTGGTTCGCCAAGGGCAGATGTGTCAACAGTAATAAATGCATGTCCCACCCACCAGGAGGGGTATAAAGCCAGTTTTAGGCAAAGCAGCATTCCCTCATTCCAAGGGCATCTGGATACAAGTGGTTCCTGTTCAGTTTGGTGCTGCCTGAACACCAAGACCTTCATCAGGTAGGTGACTGTGGGGTCTCATTCTGGAAAGCTGCCTGTTCAGGTTCTCAGCTCAAAGCCCATCTGCACAGACTCACCTAAGGGACAAACAGTTGGAAGTATCCAGAGATGTCTGGGAAAGAGAATAAAAGCTTTCATAAGAGTCAAAGAGCCCAAAATATGTGGAAGGTGAAACTAAGGTTTTCTAAGTAGAGGAGAGACTGGAAATGTGCCTGGATACTGCAGGAGGGACCTGAGAGCTTTCTTTGTTGGGGGAGTGGGAGCTTAAGTTAGCAAAGTAGGGAGATTCTTTTCCCACAGCAGTAGGGGGATTTCCCATCATTTCAGGCTTTCAGGAACTCCAAAGGTTGATTTCTGTTTCCATTTATGGGCACCAAGACACTCCCCTGCCCTCTGGCTCGTCCATGGATTGGGGCTGCACAGGGCAGGGGTGGCAAGTGTGGGTCTGGCGAGTGTCTTTGATGGGAATCCTGGGACAGGTCTGGAGTTGGGGATGGGCACTGCCAAGCCATGCTGGGAGGACTTTCCTGATGCCCGGAAAGAAGACGTGATTGGGCAGAATGTTTGGGGGATGGGTTTGATTCATGAATTCTGAGGGAGTAAAAGTCCTTTAGTTCTGTATCTGTTAATGGCAATTTCATCTCTTCAATTCCCAAATTTGACAGGACGTTTATTTGAATTGCATTGGCAACAGTTGGTCCAACTCTGTTCTCTGGGGAAAGCCTATGGAAGACCTTAGACAGAGTTATTAGAGAAGGATCATCTTAGATAATGGATTTCCCAGAGACTGAGACATCACAAAACACTCCCAAGATGTTCACGGTGTCACAGACCTCAGAATTGTTCTTAAAAGAAAGGTAGAGGAAAGATCATGTGCTGTGTTTGGAGGCAGCCCCTCTGCAGTTTGGGGAACCCCAGTGCCCAGGCTTCTGCACCCCCTGAGGTCCTCTATGTCCTCATTGCCTTGTTGTTCCCTGTGCAGCCCTGTGAAGACCTGGGAGAGGTGGATCAGCCATGAAGATCCTGTGCCTGCTCTTCCCCTTGCTCCTCTTGCTAGTCCAGATTGCTCCAGGTGAGTGTGGAGTTGGAGGAAGTGTGATCCCAATCACTGGGGTTTGTCATGTCCTGGGAAGTGACCACGTTACGTGCAAGGATGGAAATATTAGGGCAGATTGAAGAAAATGTTTTTCAAGTGAACTTCCAACAGACACAGACGTGGGGGGTGTGGAGCCCCTGGAAATACAAGCCCAGCTTCTTCTGTGGGTCAGGAAGGAGGGTGGTTTCAGGCTCCAGCTCTGCACCCTGATGTTCCCTTTTTCAGTGTCCCTGCATGGTCTCTTGCCCTGTACAGGGATGGGAGAGAGCCCCAGGGGTGTTTGGATTGGTGGGTCTCCAGGCCACAAAGCTGTCCCTTCTCATCTAGTGCTGCATCAGCTGAGTGTCCCAAAACCTCATTACCCCAAGGCATGATCCCTGCACGGGCTGGGCAAGGACTTTCCCTCAGAGGTCACACCAATCATGGCACAGCCAGGACAGGGCTGTGGGATGTGAGGAGTCCCCTGCTTTCCAGCTGTGCTGGTGCAGGCAGTGTTGGGAATGCAGCTGGGCAGCCAGCAAGGCTCTTTCTCGACCTCATGCTGGTCCTTCCCACTCTCTGCTCTTGTGTGCACCAATTTATGGGGGGAAAGAGTCCTTCTAGGTGAGACATGTTGCTCTGGAAGCTGTGTCTGTGGGGAGGTTGGAGCTGAGCACAACTCTTGGCCTGAGATGCACAGGGAGTGTCAGCCTTTCTGCAAACATACACAGCTCTCCCAGATCTGGGTGCATTCCTCCCATTGTGGGGTTCCATTTCTGAAGGCTTGAGGTGGATAGGGAAGGGGTTACTCCAGCTCCAGGGGTTTCTTCAGGGTCCTGGACGCATGGAGGGGTTAGGTGCTCACCCCTCCCCCCACCCACACGGTCCCATGGCAGCCAGAGAGAGACAGCACACAGGACTTGGAGAGGAGGCAAGAGAGAGTTTATTGATGGGGTGGTTACATTTATAGGGTTTTGGAGGATTCACAGAGAAACCAATTACGGGGTCAGGGGGCTTACAGGATGCCCAATCGCAGGAAGGGGTTAAAAGGTCCAATGAGAAGACTTCTTGGTATCTTCTCAGGACATTCCTGAGACAGAGATAAGAACTGGCCATGGGGGATTTTGGGAAGAAGAAAGCACGAGCCAGCACAGGGACCACAAAAAGCCATTTTGAAACACACTCAAACCACATCTTCCCATACAAGGCAGATTCACTGCCACACCCAGACAGTTGATTTAATTGTTCTGTGTGTGTCTTTCCCCATAGGGGAAACGAACATGGCTAATGAACTCGGATGCCGATCAACCGAGGGATTCTGCACATTATTTAAATGCCCCAGAGGTTACAGAATTGCTGGAATATGTATAAGAGGTACTTACTGTTGCAAAAGGTAAGTAAGAGATCCCTGGCTGAAGAAAGTGTTTCCTCCTTTTTCCACTGAATTATTTCTTACAAATTTCTTTCTAGCTAATGCCTGCTAAATAATCTCCTGCCTTTATGGTTTGTGGGAGAGGCCCAAGAAGGAAGGCAAAAGCCCTTTTGAGTTTGGGCCAGCCCTGAGTGGGACTGCAGGAGCCCCAGGTCAGCCAGTGCCTCCCCACTCTCCTCCAGTCCCAGGAGGTTCATTCCAGCTTTGCAGGGGACTCCCCAAAACCACTAAAGAGTGAAAAGTTTGTAGTGCTTTGGCAGCACCCAGGACATGATCCAGGTTTTGCTGCATCTGCAGAGACTTGGAGTCAGGGCTGTCACCACTGAGATAACCCAGGTCCAAGCTGTCTGCACAAAGGACTGGGCCTCACCCGTGCTGAGCCTGAGTCTCCTGCACCACAGACTGGATGGTTCTTGAGGGGGAGGGTGGGAGAGAGTGGGAGAAAAATTACAAGAGATAATGTGCTTGTCTGATTTCTGCTTACAGTACCTGAAATGTCCAAGCAGGACGTCCCCTTCGCTACTGGCTCCTGGAACCATCTCCTGATGTCCTCTCCCCTCCCTGCCTCT
>NW_020905716.1:0-2631 GCF_003984885.1 Neopelma chrysocephalum | reverse complement strand
CTGCCCTTCTCACTCTTGCACCAATATCTCCTGCAAGCAAAGCACCTCGGCTGATGGTCGCCTTACTGCACCTCACACCGCATCCCTCCCACTCCCTGCTCCTGTCTTTTCACTCTTTTGTCTCAATAAAATTCTCCGGCATCAAAGTCTCTCAGGCCTCCTGTTTTTTGTTTATTCCAATGGTTTCACATCCTCACTCGGCACAAAGGCAGACTTCTACAGCCATTGGGAACCTGGAAAAGAGCCGCAACACCTTTCTTAGTAAATCTGTCACCAGCACTGACACACAGACTGGCACAGGGTAGGGCCCCTTCCAGAACATGGCACAAACCCATCACCTGCTACACCAAAGACTTCCACACAACAATGCTCTGCTGCACACGCCTCTGCCAATGTCTCTCTGGGCCAACACACACTGCAAAAAGCCTCTAACCCAGCACAAGTCTCAAACCCTCCCAGGAGACACAACATCAGCCACTTTGCCAGGATGCACTGCAAGTGCTTCAACTCTCTTGCTCAAGCAAAACCAGCAAGAGCAGCTTTGCCAGGACCATGGCCAGTTCAGCCTTACATCTCCAGCCACACAGACTCCACCTCCTCTTCCACTCTCTCATCTCCCTCACACAGATTTGTCTTCTTTGTCTGTGGAATTCCATCTGTTTCCCTTGTGTCCAAGGCCCCTTGTCCTGCCCATGTGCTCTGCTGACAAGAGCTGGGCTCCCTCCACTTCAGTCCCTGCCACCAGGGATTCACACACACTCATGACACTCCCCTGTCCAGCCTTGTCTCCTGCCAGTCTCAGCTCTCTCAGCCTCTCCTCTATCAAACATTCTCCAGTCTCTTTACAATATTGATGCTCCTGAACTGCTCTGGATTCCCCAAGTCCAGGAGCATCTTCCACTGCAGAGCCCAGCACTGCCCACAGACCTCCCATGGCACATCCCCAGTGCTGAGGAGGCAGCAAGAGTCACCTCCCACTGCTTGGTCACACCTTTCCCAATCCTCACCTGCAGACTTCTCACCCCTTTTCCCACAAAGGTTCATGGCCACCTCTTGGGCCATTTCTTCTCCACCAGGACCACAAAAACGTTGTGCCAATAGGAGAATAATTATATCAAAACAGTTGATCCAGTTGATCTCTAGACATTCCTCCTGCCTGGGCTGACCCCTCCCCACAAACAGGACTTTGCCCCTGCCCTTGCTCAACTCCAGGACGTGGCCATGGCCATCACCACTCGTGTGTTCAGTCTTGGCCCAATGGATGCAGCTCCTGGGCTACAGCACTGCACACTTGTTCCCATCTGCACTTTGGGACACTCAGCCCAAGGCTCTGGGCCCAGCCCTGCACACACTTCTCACCCCACCACACTGGGCACTGACACAGCCCGGCCTTGTTTGCATTCTCTGCCATCATGCAATGCTTGTGGCCAACAACCCTGGACACCTCCAAATCCTCTTCCTGCCCCTCAGACAGCAGGGATGCCCAGAGAAGGGACCTCACCCCCTGGCACTCAGCCCTGGACAGGGCCCAAAAGGCCACAGGTATCAAAACCTTAAGAGCAGGAGGGCCACCAAAATCCTCACAGAGCACAGTCAGTAGGAAAAGTCAGGTCCAGTGTCAGGCTTAGCCAGGGGGAAGCAAAAGGGAGAGGGATGGAAGGGGAAAACACCTCACACCTCACAGAAGGCACATGGGACAGCCCAGAGCAGCCTGACAGGGCTGGGATGCTTTGGGGCCCCTCCTCACAACACACCCCCAAACCACAGCACACCAGGGACACGGGGGGACCTCACTCATCACATCCCACCTCTCCAAAGTTTTGCTCACATCTTCAGCCCTCCCTGACACGCACCATCAACTCCAGCCTTTGCCCTCTAATACTCACAGTTCAAAGCTGCTGCCAAGGTCAGATGGACACGGCCTCAAGGGCAGGACGTGGAATCACAGAATTCCACAAAGGAATGCCATTCTTGTGACAGACGAGGAGAGAGAAGGAAGCCAACTTTCCTCTAGTAAATATAGTTATTTCCTCACAAGTACAGGATGTTACAACCTATTAGTTTTCCTATAACTTATGAAACCTCATGGTTTGAATGCAGAAGGAGGGAATTGATGCCACAGACCAGCCTGGGAAGAAAGGGATCGAGCCCTGTTGGGTGTTTGTTTCTTGAATTTCTTTAGGAGGTCAAGAAATAAAGTTTAAATGACCAAGTACAATGTGATGAAAATGTCAGAAATCCAAATGGAGCACAACAATGGAACAAGTTCAGCCTGAGCAGCCTCTGGTGTTCCAGATCCTCTCCCTTGATCCCAGTCAAGAGACAAGGGCAGGAGCTCTCCCTCATCCATCAGGAAGGGCTCCCAGGTACTGTGACTTTTCCAAGTTGATGGAGAGTGGCCTCCCAAGGACATCAAATGGCTCCCTCAGCATTCCTGCGTGTGACACAATGACTGATGGACATCCAGTCACACAGAACAAGAGGGGGCCCAGTCAGCACAAAGCACCCACAAGCCACAGCACACGAGGGACACAAAATCACCTCACTGATGACATCACACCTCTCCTGGGCTCTAGTTCTTTACTCAGCCCTCCCTGACACACATCCAACAAGCCAACCCTCCCAAAAACC
>NW_020905715.1:0-501 GCF_003984885.1 Neopelma chrysocephalum | reverse complement strand
TCGTATGATCTACTATTTACACCTTAAACTTCATTGTGCAGTATGCAGTTTCTGGATGCCCCTTTCCAGTAAAACCATAGGAGGCTTTAGAGTTGCAATTGTTTCCTTAAACAACTGTTGCCTTCCTAAACCTGGAAAAGTGGTTGTTTGTCTTCTCTTCCTGTATTCACATAGTTGATTTGATAAAAAGTGAACTTGCAAAACTTCAGACCAGGGCTAAATATTTTTAAAAGATCAACATTTTAAAAATAAATTTAACATGGATTTTTTTTCAATTGTCCACTTAACAGCCTAAGGGTAAGATTGTTACTTCTGAATATTTTCCCTTCTCCTTCCAGACTGACATAATTGACCACAGTTTTGCAGTGGAATGGATGCAGGACTTTGAGACTTTTCAGGATGTCCTGAATCAAGAGACCTCCTATGTCAGTAACCTGACTTGTTCTATGAGTTTAGTGTTGGATGAATTTTACAGTTCATTGAAGGTAAATTTTTATTACC
>NW_020905714.1:0-634 GCF_003984885.1 Neopelma chrysocephalum | reverse complement strand
CAAGTCCTGGCCCTCACCTGCACGCAAAGGCTTCTCCCTTTTGGCCCAGGAGGAGATTCCTCCTTTAGTGGTCAAGGGAAGGAAAGGAAATTCCAGAAGTGCTGTGTTATGTCCTTCAATCCTTATCAATTGTGAGGGATACCCTCTGCTAGAGCAGGACGTGTCTCTGGTCAAAGAGGGACGTCCCTCTGACCAAACTCACCCCACCCCAAAGGCCAAAGCTCCACGCCCTGCCTTTGGAACCATAACACTCCTGTTTCCTCCTCAAGGGCCACATCAGTTCTCTGACAAAAGGATGCCCAAAGGCTCTGATTTAAGCTCCCTGCCAGAGGGTCTCTTCTCAGGCCTCTCCTCTGGGTGTATATTTTCCTTCCTCACTCCCCCTCAGAAATCCTCAGCTCACAGGAATTCAATTTTCTGATGGAGGCACAATCTGGAAATGGTTTTCCCTCTGCCCTCTCTCCTTTAGCAGGGAGGGAACAAGAAACTCAGAGCACATTTTCCTCCCTTTTCAACCTCTCATTGGTGCTTTCTGTAGCTCAATAAATATGGCTTCAGCTTTGAAACGGGGGCCACAGGTTTCATTTTAAGGCCACAATGGCCTGAGCCATCAGGAAGTCAAGGGGTTGCCCTG
>NW_020905713.1:0-632 GCF_003984885.1 Neopelma chrysocephalum | reverse complement strand
CCGGACACACAAACCCCGAGTTTCTACAAGAAACAGCCAAAAAAAAATGGGGAGAAAAAGAGCCTTTTCCGTGGGGCGGGAGAGGTCGCTGTGACGTCACCGTGACGTCACCGTGACGTCATGGCACACCTTCTGAGGTCACGGCGGGGGCAGGGGGGTGGGGTCACACTGATGACGGGGCGATGACGTCACGCGACCGCAGCGATGACGTCACGCACTGACCACGGGGGGACATCGACGGTGGCCCCTTGGTGGCCAAACACCGACGGCGGTGGTCCCCCCTTTCCCCCTCCCCCCCCGGCAAACACAGCGTCCTCACGGTGGCCGTGGTGGTCACAAAGCCAACCTCGGTGGCCACAAAGCCAACCTCGGTGGCCACGCGGCAACCACGGCGGCCACAGGTTGGCCCCTCTCTGGCCCACCCACGGTGTCCTCGTGCCCGTGGCCGCACGTCGACCATGGCGGCCCAGCCTCAACCCTGGTGGCCCAACCCCCCCCCCAGGCCAACTGTGGTGGCCAAACACCGGCTCTGGTGGCCCCTCCCGTCAACCCCGGTGGCCAAACACCAACCACGGTGGCCACGCGTCAACCCTGGCGGCCGAGCGCCGACCCTGGTGAACACCAACCCCGGT
>NW_020905712.1:0-493 GCF_003984885.1 Neopelma chrysocephalum | reverse complement strand
ATGAGGTTGTGGTGCTTATTATGTGGTAATGAGGGGGTCGTGATTATCACGTGGTAATGAGTGGGTGGTGGTTATGATGTGGTAATGAGGGGGTGGTGGTTATGAGGGGGTGGTGATTGTGACGTGGTAATGAGGGGGTGGTGCTTACGACGTGGTAATGAGGGGGTGGTGATTACCATGTGGTAATGCCTTGGTGGTGGTTTTGATATGTGGGTGGTTCTTTTTGTTATGTTTGGGTGATTGCTACGGTGTGGTGAAAAAAAATTAATTAACTAATTAACCAATTAACTCATTAATTAATTAAGCAATTAGGAGGTAATTAACTAATTGGGGTGTAATTTGTGTATTTATTTATGTGGTGGGCACTAATTGCTGTATATATACTGTATCTATATAGAGACCGTATTTATTATTTATAGTATATATAAAAGACTAAAAATAATAAGTATGGTGTAGCAGTACGGGGACTGGGTTGGTCCCGGGGAGTAAATCA
>NW_020905711.1:0-853 GCF_003984885.1 Neopelma chrysocephalum | reverse complement strand
GGCAAGGGAGGCCGAAGGGGGATCTTGCCTGACTGCACCCCTTGTCCTGGCCTCCTGCTTGGGCCTCCTGCCTGCCTGTCATCAGCTGCTACAGTTGGGAAGATGTTTGGTCCCATTTCCCCCTGTCTACCTGTGCGTGTCCGAAGGCTGGTGTTGTCCTGTGAGCTGTGTGGGCAGGGCAGCCGTGGCAGCCTTTCCCCACGGATGAGCAAGGCCTGGCTCTGGCTGCCCTTTGTCACTCCCTGTGATGTCCTTTGGATCACCTGTGGCGAAAAGGAGGCACGGGGTGGATGTGGCTGCCTTGGCACAACTGCAAGGCTGGTCTTGGCAGCCGGGGAGCTCCGTGAAGGCCTGGTCCCATCTGGGCCTTTCAGTGCTCCCCCATCCCTCTCCGGGCGCCTCCTGGTTATGGTTGGTAGCCCCTTGTGGGGCTGAGAGTTGGCGTTGACTTTCTTCTCCATTGGCATCACTATCGTCCTCCTCTGCAGAGGCATCCAGGGAACTGCTTCCTCCTGAGAGAGCAGCTCTCCTGGGAAAAGGGCACCCCAGGGCTCTGTGCTGCTAAAATCAGCATCTGTCAGGGCAGGGTTCTGTGATGTCACAATGGGCTCTGTGTAGATGTGGCCCTGCAGCAAAAAGGGCCCTTTGAAAGTGCCTCTGTCACAAAGGACCACACCCAGCACCCCTGTGACAGTAGAAACCTTTGGAATTGGTTGGAAATGGCTTTGCCCGCATGGGACAGACCTGGACTTCTAGACTTGTAGCCCTGGTTTGCCCAGACTGCTGTGAGGTCTTTGAAAGAGTCCCACGTGACATCCTGATCTCCTAACTGGAGAGCCCTGGGTTTGGAGGC
>NW_020905710.1:0-1065 GCF_003984885.1 Neopelma chrysocephalum | reverse complement strand
TTTCCCACAAACATCTTCCCAGCACCCTGTTCCCTCAGGGCCTTCACACCTTCTGTCCCCTCTCAGGCCTCCTGCCACCCACCCCCTCAGAGATTCCCCTCAAGGCTTCCCACTCCCTTGTTCCATCAGGGCCTCTGCAGCACCTCATCCCTTCATGACCTCCCACTACCCCTTCTCCTCAGGGTCTCCCCCAGCCCCGCCAACCTGACCGGCAGCCGCGCAGCCTTGAAGGAGCTCCAGGGGAGCTGGCTCTGGAGGCACCTCGGAGCCCTCAGCAATCCAGCCAGCAACACGGAGAGAAGGGTTGGCTGAGGGTCTGCCCCTTGGCCGGGCGCTGCCTGCGCCCAGCACTGGCCTCCCCTGCCCGCACAGCCCTGAGGCCCGGGCAGCAGCCGCTGGGGGCGGTTTGGAGGGAGCAGAGGGCTGGGTGCTCCCGGGGAGCCACGGGGCCGCCCTGCCCCACAGCCCAGCTGGGCTGGGACTCCAGTGGCCCCCTGGTTTGGGGTAGAGGAGCCTGGAGGGAAGGGAGGCCTGCACGGCCGAGGGAAGGCAGCAGCGTGTGGGGCTCAGGCTGGTGTCCCACAGGTGGGTGCAGCAGTGGGCAGGGGAACAGGGCCAGCCCCTCACACTGGGCATTGGGGGCTGGGGACTTGTTCAGCTTGGCCTGGGGCTTTCAGATTGTCCTTGCTAGGCAGTCGCTGAAGCTCCACAGTTGCTCTGTCATCACCAGGTTCTCGAGATCCCTCCTCTTCAGGAACCTGGCTGCACAAAGCAGCGCTTCCCGAGAGACCTGTGGTGAAGCGGAGACCGGGAGATGACACCGCAGCCCAGGGTATAGGACTCGCATCCCTGGACCAAGGCCAGGAGGAGGCTGGAGCCCATGAGGTGCCAGGGCAGGAGGCAGCCCAGCCTGTCCCCCGGGGAAAGCAGAGCCCACGAGTCCTCACCTTTGCCATGTGCTGCGCTTCAGGGACTTTCTTGCCTTGTTCACTGCCAACTCCATCACGTTGTGGAAGATGTGAATGGAGAGCAGCTGCACTTGGCTGATGTCCTGAGAGAGAGGGA
>NW_020905709.1:0-611 GCF_003984885.1 Neopelma chrysocephalum | reverse complement strand
GGGTTCGTGGCATGGCCCGGGACACTGTCCATGGATAGAATAACTCATAACTTCTTGGAGTGTGGGGGCTTCCCTCCCTCCCCCCCAACGGATCAAGGCCACCACTTCAACTGACAGACGTGGGAGCTGCAACTCCCAAGTTCCATCGCTGGACCCCGTGGGTGGTGACTATAGACATCTTTCCACTCTCAGCTTTTCTTTCCCTCCCTCTCCCTTACCCTTCTCCTGCCTTTCCTTTCTCTCCCTTATGCATTTTCCCACAAGGTTCTCTTTATGCCATGTTGCTGTAGATGAGAGAGACAGATGATAACACCCAAAATGGCAACGTACCTGTTTACCTTTGCAACAAAATTGTTCTAAAATAAACCCTACATATGTAAGTTTTCAAACACCGATTATTCAGTGTCGTTTCACTCTAATCCACCCCAAGGGATTTATTAATAAGAACCTGGGTTACCCTCCTCCCCTTTTCTGGGGCGGGTCGTAATGTTTTTGGCATCTGGGTCAAGGACCCTTTGGATGTGGTGGAGTAATCGGTGTCGTCCAAAACTGATACCGAGGGTGAGTCAAATGGTGACCATCCCCTCGTTGTGAAATTATAGTGAGAATTT
>NW_020905708.1:0-13184 GCF_003984885.1 Neopelma chrysocephalum | reverse complement strand
TGTGTCGGTCCGGCGGGTGATGAGGTAATGGAGGATGCAGGAGGGGGGTCGGTCATAGTCCCTCCAAGTGAGGACAGAGGTGCGAGTGTGGGTGTGTCTGTAAACAGGTGGGAAAGATGTCATGAGGAGGCATTACACACGGGCAATTGGGAAGTGATAAACGCATGTCCTGTGTTTTATTGGCCGCGGTAAAACCCTCAGTTCCAAAGCTTGCCATATGAAGTGACAAAGGAACTGAGGCAAATAGTTAAAGAAAGTAGTATTTCCTCACCCCGTATGTTTTCTTACCTGGAGACTTTGAGTAGCACATATGGGTTTACACCCCATGATTGGAAAACGTTGAAAATGGTATTAACTACCATTCAATATAGGATTTGGCTTACGGATTTTCGGGAGAGTTGTGCAGCTTATGCAAATGATCAGAGCCGTTTGCAGGCAGGAATTACTTGTGCCCATCTAGTGGGGGAGGGAGCCTACATGGCACCCAGATCCCAGGTTGACTACCCACAGGAGATTTATGAGTTTCTTGCGAAATTGGTATTGAGAGCAGTGCAGAAACTTCCTAGCACGGACAAAGACAGTAACCTGTCCTTTCCTAAGGTCCTACAAGGACCTACAGAACCCTTGATGCAATTTCTTGACAGGTTACAGGCTTCCCTAAGTAGACAAATTGAAAATGAAAATGCTAGAGAGTTGCTTTTTAGGCAGCTTGCATATGAAAATGCTAATAAAGATTGTCAACAGGCTTTACAATCTATCCCCAAACAAGAAAGTTGCATGGTTGCCAAGATGGTGCGGGCTTGTCTATCGATCACCACACAGCTTCTCTGGCAACAGCTTTAGCTGCCCAGCTATGGGTACATGACAGGGCAAAAGGGAAAAGCGGCTGCTTCCAATGTGGAGTGATCTATCACCTTATTAAAAACTGCCCCAGAAAACCCCCTCCAGCAACTTGCCACAAGTGTAGCAGAGTGAGGCACTGGAATAAAGAATGTCGGTCCAGAGTTGACCATAGAAAGGAGCCTGCATTGCAGGGAAACTGGAGGCGGGGCACGTTGCCGCATGCCCCGGCCAATCAAATAAGTTAAGCCTTAAACAATCAGCTCGTGACTTACTCGCCACCACCACAGACCATCCTGGACCTGGTCTCCAGACAGCCGATAACTATAACCTCCACTGTCGTGGTGTTAATACCCACTGGGGTGTGGGGGGGCCCCTGGGAGCAGGGGTCCACGGTCTATTAATCAACCGTTCCTCGAACACAAAGATGGGTCTGTTTGTCCTACCCGGAGTGGTTGATTCTGATTCTCAAGCCGAGATTCTAATTATGGTTTGGACACCTGTACCACCCTGCTATATCCCTGAAGGGCAGCAGCTTTCTCAGCTAATTCCTTTTTACAGTGCGTCACCCCATGGGAAGGGAAAGAGAGGCTCCAGGGCTTTTGGGAGCACAGGCAAGCCACAAATATTTTGGGCAAAGACTATCTCTGCTTCTCAGCCTATGCTGACTTGTCACATAGATGGGCGCAGATTTAAAGGCTTGGTAGACACTGGTGCTGACATTTCTATTATAAAAGACACAGAATGGCCTTCTGATTTGCCCACAATCTTCCCTGCTTCGACCATTGTGGGGGTAGGAAGTATGCAGAGACCTAGACAAAGTGCGCATCTGCGCACAGTATTGGGGCCAGAGGGACAGACTGCTAGAATTGTTCCTTTCATAGCTCCTGTTCTGTGTACCTTGTGGGGGAGAGATGTCTTGGGTCAGTTTGGTACCACTATGCAGATTACGACAAAGAATACTCAGGTTTTTCAATGAGGGTCATTGACTAACCAAATTAAAATGGAAAATAAACTACCCCATCTGGGTCGATCAATGGCCCTTAAAGAGGGAACGGCTAGTTCTCCTGTGAGACCTTGTGCAGGAACAGCTGGATGCTGGGCACGTAGTACCAACTTCTAACCCTTGGAACACCCCTGTGTTCTGCATCCCTAAGAAGAGTAGCAAGTGGCGCATGTTACATGATCTCAGGGCGGTTAATGCAGTCATTGAGCCAAATGGGAGCGTTGCAACCAGGACTTCCCTCACCTGCCATGCTTCCGGCAGGGTGGCCACTGATAGTAATTGACTTGAAGGACTGTTTTTTTACTATCTTTCTACATCCGGATGATGCTCCTCACTTCGCCTTCTCAATTCCGACCTTCAATCATGCGGAACCCATGCAAAGGTACCACTGGGTTGTATTGCCACAGGGTATGAAAAACAGTCGGACTATTTGCCAGACAGTGGTAGCAAATGCCATACACCCTGTCCAGAAGCTCTACCCTTCAGCTATCATCTACCACTACATGGATGACATCTTGGTAGCTGCCGCCCAGAGACTGAGTTACAATCTATTATGACTGCCTTAACTAATGCTGTTCGAGAGGCAGGGTTGCGGGTCGCTCCAGAAAAGATCCAACAAACTCAACCCTGGGCCCACCTCGGATGGAAGATCACACAGCAGGAGATCGTACCACAACCACTGACTCTTAAGGTAACAGACACTTTGACACTAAATGATTTACAGCGACTATTAGGAGCCATTAACTGGCTTAGACCTTTTTTGGGGATCACAACAGAGGAACTGCACCCCCTTTTTGAATTACTTAAAGGTGACCCAACTTTAACCTCTACTCGGTCCCTAACCACAGAGGCAAAACAGGCTCTAAAAATATGCTCTCAGGCTATTGAAAACAGGCAAGGTTGACGACGACACCCCAACCTACACATTCGCCTTGCCCTTATTGCTAGCAAGTTTCAACCCTTTGCTGTCCTTTTCCAGTGGGATCAGACGGAATCTGACCCCCTGAGGATCCTGGAATGGTTGTTTCTGACCCACTCTCCACCTAAGATTGTCTGGACTATTAATGACATGTTTGCTAAGCTTGTTGTTAAAGGGAGAGGATGTCTGCAGGAGATGGATGGACAAGACCTCGAGACTATCTACATTCCGGCAACCAAAGACAACTTGTACTGGCTTCTCACAGAGGACACTGGATTTCAGGCTGTATTGGCAGACTACAATGGTGACATTTCCATTCACTTTCCAAAGCACAGACTGTGGGCAGAAATGGGGAATCTACCTCTAATGTCTACGCGCTGCTGCCGGCCACAACCTGTATCAGGCATCACTGTTTTTACTGATGTGTCTGGATGGTCAAAAAAGGCCGCAGTGACATGGATAAATCCTGTCACAGGACACTGGGACAATCAAGTACAGACCATAGACCAAGGTTCTGTACAGGTTTTAGAGCTTGCTGCTCTCCGCATAGCTTTTGAGTTGTTTTGTGATCAGCCACTGAATATCATTACTGATTTGTGTTATGCTATAGGGTTGGTTTCACGTCTCGAAGCCTCTTTCCTTTGAGATGTCACTAATCCTTATTTGTTTGCAGAGATACATACTATATGGTTCCTTGTCAACCACAGAAAATTTGATTTTTACATAATGCATGTCCATTCACACACAGAACTGCCAGGACCCATAGCGGAAGGCAATCAAAGAGCAGATGCTGCCGTTATGATTGCTACAGTTCCCAAAACTCTTGAGCAGGCCAAACTCTCCCACCTATTCTTTCATCAAAATGCACGCTCATTAAAGAGGCAGTTTCAACTCACAATGAATCAAGCTCGAGATATCATCATGTCATGTCCTGACTGTCAGCAAATTGCCCCAATGCCATCTAAGGAAGGGGTTAATCCCCGAGGCATAACAGCCAGTGAAATTTGGCAAACAGATGTTACACATATAACTGAATTTGGTCAGCTAAAATATGTCTATGTCACAGTAGACACACATTCCAAATACATAAATGCCACTGCACACACTGGAGAAAAGGCAAGGGATGTTATCAGACACTGGTTTAGTTGCTTTGCAACTTTGGGAACTCCAAAAACCATAAAGACAGACAATGGTCCTGCATATTGTTCTTCAAAGGTTAAAACATTTCTCACAGATTGGGGCATATTTCATTCCACAGGCATACCACATTCACCCACGAGACAAGCTATCGTGGAGAGAGCACACTGCACATTGAAGGAAATGCTCCAAAAACAAAAAAAGGGAGAGTCTATCCATAGTCTGCAGGAACACCTGTAGAAAGCATCATATGTCTTAAATTTCTTAAATTATGATGACACAGATCATAGCAGGTACGAATGTCAACACAAATCTCAGATACTTTCCTCTCCAAAAATACCGGTCATGATAAAAGATTTAATATCAGGACAATGGTCAGGACCGGTGGACCTTGTAAGATGGGGGAGAGGATATGCCTGTGTATCCACAGGTACTAAACTAAAATGGATTCCTTCCAGATGTGTCAGGCTTTATATTAGCCCTCCTTCAGAACAAGAGCAATCAACAGAAGTGACAAATGAAGAAACTGGGGTCGAAGAAACACACAGCTAATGACTACTTCTAAACCTAAACTGTGTGGTTGAAATACAGAGGCATAATAAAAATCTTAAGTATGTATGAGTGAGGAGAGACTGAGGTGGCCACCTGACTGTGAAAAGTTGTGTGGACATATGTATGCGTGTGAACTCAAAAGCACTTTATACCAAAGATGCCTTAAATAAAATACACTCGCATAATAATACTACCTCAGCCACATTAACATATCGGGGGACAACTGAACACAAGACCTATCCCCCAAAAAACCTTTTTCCCTTGAAATAAAGTTGAGTTTTCTACCTAGTTACATACAAATCCTTAGAGAAATAAAGCTGATGCTTCTACCCAGTTACACATAAAACCTAAGATGAAAAGTTCTAAATGAACCCACTTATTACAAACCCTGAACAATTGAAGATTGCACAGTTAATAAAGTTATTTAATATGTAGCATGACCAGTTTTAATAAAGGCCTTACCGGGTTAGGCCCTGATTTATATAGATGGTTAAGATTGTTTATGTTAAGAAAGGTTTAAGAAAAAGGTTTAAAAACTGTTCTATAACTCATTATAACAAAGAGAGGGGACGTGTAGCAGTTTATGTCACAGGAAGAGTGCCAAAAGGCATTCTGGGACTTGTAGTCCCCTGATACTCTATTGTGTAAGGACTGAAACTTGGCTGTCAGCAGGAAGGAGTCTGATGGGATTGAGCAGCTGGCCTTGGGCAACAGGAGCTGAGAGAAATCCCATCATCTGAGGACTGGACACTTCATCACAAGACCCGTCAATATTTAGCTATGTTGATTGTCCTGTCTCCTTCAGCAAGATATGGAAAGACTTTGTGATGATGTTGTCAGACGATGTAGAAACCCCTTTGTTCTCTTCCCCCCGTGTGGTCCTCGCTACAGGAAAATATTAACCACTTGTGTAACTGTAGCAGAAAATTGTGTAATCCTCTAGTTAGCATAATCCATCCCCTAGTTAGCATAACCCATCCTCTTCATTAACATGTCCTGCCTCCAAGACCATTATATTGCGAGACGCGTGTTCAATAAAGATTCTAGTTTCTACCCCCAAATTGGGATCGATTAGTTATTGACCTCTACACTATTGCACATGCTCAATGGAGTGCTCGAATATGATTGGTTGAGAAGATCACATGTTATGACGTGTCACGGTTTAAACTGCATATATAAGCCCTTGTTGTTCTTAATAAAGTAGATTCGGTTGCTTGGACCAAGAGTGACTGGGTCCGTGCCTCAATGCTGCACAACCCTGTGCAGCAGCAAGGACCATCAAGCAGCAGAGGTGAAGCCACAGAACAGCATCACAAGGGGAGCAGTAACATGTGCCTGGTCTACATGGTCACAGTGGTAGGACTTTGCCCAGTGCATTTTTCATTATATTTTTCTTTATATTGGTGCCTCAGAACTTTTTTTGGATTTTTTAACTTTTATTGATTTTAGAAGTACTTGTGTAGCAAATGTAGATTTTAATGCAGCTGTATTATATCCCTTACCCTTTATCAATCCCTCTTAAATTCCATTAGCATGTTTAGTCTTCTTTTCAAGGTAGAATTGTAGAAAAACACGCCTGTTTAAGAACATCTCACTCTAGGTCTGGACCAGGAGATATCGCGCAGACAAAGCAACCTTCAAGCCCAGAACTTTGGAGGAGCTTCAAGGACTGTATATGCTTTGAAGAAGATGAAGATGAGGAAGAAGGGGTCCCAAATGCCCCCAGACCCAATTCCCGAAGGGGCGTGTCAGGGGGCAGAACAGGGCAGAACCAGGGGTGGACAGATCTGGGGTCAGATGGACCTTATTATAAAATCATAGAACCACTGTCTGGGTGCCCATGCGTGGTGTGTATTCCTCTAGGCCGTTGGCCTCATTAAAGGACCTGCTCTCTTTATCTATACACTAAATTGGTCTCGAGTCTTTTTCTCCGTGGTCTTTTTAGGCAACAATATTTAAGCACAAACATGTTTAATTTGCCTGAGGGTTACCATAAAAATTTCCCCAACAGTACAGCCATCCCATATGTAGCTTTTCGCTCTCTTCCCATGCTGACAGCTCTGCTGTTGGTGAGCTGAAAGGCGCAGTGAGCAGGCATAGGGTGGTTGTGTCTAGGTGTGTCTGTGTGTGTGCATCTGTTGTCCCAAACACGGGCTCGTTACCTGGTGTGCAGTGCCAATTCACAGACCGAGACGAGGTATTTCTGTATTTTATTCTAGTTTGCACAAAGTAGGGAGCTGGGTGGTAACTCACAAAAGGCTGACTCCCCGATCATCAAAACTTTACACTATTTATACATTTCAACAAACAAAGGCATCAACATTCATTGGTTACAAATTACATAACTTTTCTATTAATTAGTACTCAACCCCCTGTTTGCTAGTTATATATCTCTCTTCTCATGCTAATTAGTCCATGGGCTCAGTTCTTCCCTCCATTTGAGTCGGGGGTCTGTTTTGATTAGGTGGTCAATGGGTTGGTGATCATGATCTCCCACTGCTGGAATTACCTTTCCCCCAGGTACTGCTCAGTTCTGCTGACTTCACTCCTAGTGGCTCTCGTCCAGACAGCCTATTCATCTTGGGATTGTCTTCCCTTTTCCTTAAAACAAAAGATTAGACAAGCATACAATGTTCAGGATGCAATTGCTTAATCGTAACTGTCCAGCTATAGCTACTGATTAACAACTAAAAAAAATTCCAAAGTTTGATTCAAATCTTGAGGGGCTCAAGTCTTGAGGGGCTTGATATCACATCTGCATGTGTGTATGTGCATGTGTAGAGTGGGGCACTTAGAGGCTGCAGGGGCTCTGCAATCACTTTTAAGAGATACATTCACAACTGTGATTCAGCACTTGGCAGATCATGAAATCACCTCTTTTTCTCACTCATGCAGTCTTCTCTCTGTATCAAAATACTCCATCATTCCAGTCTTATAACATTTGCTATGCTATCTAAATGCACCCTGTGACTCAAGTGATGACAGTATTTTCCTGGTGTGCCCAACCTGCCTTCAGGAGGGAGCTGCAGGGCAGCTGAGACCAGAGTGGTGAGGATGAAGGTGCAGCCATGGGAGAGATTGCACAATAGTTGTCCTGGGCTCTGAATCATACAAGATTTGTAGTTATTTTTCTTGGCTGCAAAGTGCAATGGTGCAACTGCTTTGGCTTTGTACAAGAAGACAGGAGCAGAAACAGGAAGGACTTTGCTGTGGGAGACCTTAACCAGAATTTACGCTATCGTTGAGGCTAGTAGGTCAGTTATGGCCTGAGTATTCACTTTGTAAGCAGAACCTGAGAGACAGAGTGCCTTGAGATACACAAGCCTTGACAAAATGGTTGGCTATGGCCAAAACCCTGTCTGCAAAGGATGGCACAGTTCCTTCAGGGTTTTTCCTCTGGGGAGGGAATACCTAAGCCGGGAAGGCTCACAGTACCACCTGCAGCAGACAGTCATTCAGCAATTTGATTTTCAGCATGCTGTACCATGCACTTGCAGTGGGATAAGTGACAATTTCCTCTGCAAGTTATTAAATAATAGGTGCAACATGGTTCCCAGGACTCAAGGGGGTGCAGAACCAACAAGGCCCTCTCTCCCTGTATCAAGGTGTCATAGGTTTACTTGTTCTGATGCCTCAGAGCTTTTTTGACTTTTTAATTTTTAAAGATTTTAGAAGTAGATGTGTGGTGAATGTAGATTTTAATGTAGCTGTATTATAACCCTTACCCTGTAGCATAATGTTTACACATACCTAACCCTACTATCCCATCTCATACCAATCCCTCAAAATTCCGTTAGCGTGTTTAGTCTTCTTTTCAAGGCAGAATTGTAGAAAAACACCTTAAGGCCTGGACCAGAAGATATCACACAGACACAGTGACCTTCAAGCCCAGAACTTTGGAGGAACTCCAAGGACTGTACGTGCTTTGAAGAAGATGAAGATGACAAAGAAGGGGTCCCAAACGCCCCCAGACTCAATTCCCGAAGGGGCGTGTCAGGGGGCGAAAGGGGCCAGAAGCAGGGGGTGGACAAATTGGGATTGGATGGACCTTATTATAAAATCATAGAACCAGTGTCTGAGGGCACACGCGTGGTATGTATTCCTCTAGGCTTAAGGACTCATTAAAGCTCCTGCTCTCTTTATCTTATCTCCTACACTAAATTGGCCTGGAGTCTTTTTCTCTTCAGTCTTTTAGGCAACATTTAAAAAAAAACAAGGGGGAATTCTTTTTTTTTTCTTTCCCCCGCATCCTTGTAAAAGAAAGATGTTGAATGGGGGAGGGTGGTTTGCCTTGGATGATTGACAAAAGAACTAACCAGCAGATCCACATTCCAAGCTGATGGTCCTCCAAAGACTGTGGGGAGGGGTCATGAGTTTTTTTTCCTCTCCTCAGAAACGGGAAGCACTTCACTTTTGCCCTGGACTCAGGGAAGGTGCGCGTTGGAAGGGTCCAAGGTTCGCTTTGGTTTTGACCTGGTCACCTGGCTGCTTCTGGCCCTGGTTTGCCTCTGTTTTTCCTGCACCCTGTTCTGTCCCCAGCCCAGACCTGCTCAGACTTCATCGGAGAGGCTTGACCCACCTGCAGAGGAATCTTTAGGGGAGGAGGTCGCCCTTTCCCTCCTCCACTCCCGTGTTGGCAGCAACTTGTGCCCATCGACGAAAGGGGGGAAATCCCAGCCAGAGCCAGCCACAAACGGTGTGAGTTTTGTGGGAAGAGCCCCCTTTTTTACCCTTTTTCCCCTTCCCCTTCTTGGTGGGGGGGGAAGATCCCCATTTTCAACTTCTCCCGCCCCACGTGGCAACTGCCAGAGCCCAACAGTGCCCCCTGCTGACTACCACTGAGCAACTGCAGGCTCTGCACCTCCAGTAATCCAGCAGCGCCCCCTGCTGATCGTGGTTAGAATTGCATCAAAGGGCAGAAAGTATTGAACTGTTTCCTTTTTTGAAGGGGATTTTTGGGTACAGGATTATTGTTTGGTTGTTTTTGTGTTCTTTTGTTGTTCTACCAATACACATATATCCTTTTATAAAGGGCTGTTATTTTTTCTTTCTCCATACTTCCTCAATTGGAGCCTCTTAGTTTCGGATTTACAATTGCTTAGAGGGAGGAGTTTGGTCTTCCTGATAACTCATCCTCCTTAGCAAAACACTTCAGTCTCATTAAATTGAGACACCTGGGTTAAGGATATCACCAGGAAACTTCCCAGCCTGGTACATCCCTCAGATTACTACCTATTACTGATCTTCCATGTAGGGGGTGATGAAGCTGCAACATATAGTCCAAGCACAATCAAAAGGGACTTCAGTGCCTTGGGACAGTTAGCTAGGGATTCTAAAGCATGGGTTGTTTTCTCTTCTATCCTCCCGGTTTCAGGCAGCAACATTGGAAGAAACAGACCAGCCCATACATGGCTCCATGGCTGGTGTCACTGCCAAAATTTTGATTTTTTTTGATAATGGGCTGGCCTACATGGCACCAGGCATGCTGGTTCCAGCTGGGATTTACCTTTCTCAAAGGGGAAGGAGAATCTTAACTCAGGAGCTAGTGGGGCTCATTGACAGAACTTCAAACTGGATGAGATGGGGGAGGGGGATAATATCAGGTTTGCCCTTGGCAAACTGTGGGATGACAGACCAAGGTTAGAGGGATGAAGTGCTAGTGAGGACCCTTTACCAGTGACTCTGAGTTGTGCTAACCACACTGGAGCATACTTGAAGTCTTATGGAGAAGGGCCAGGGGCCCCTGAGGTAACAGAAGCCAAAAGAGAAAGACCAAGGAAATATCTCATGGGAATTAAGGGATGTTCCTCTAGGAAGGCGACATGGCCGACAGCCCAGCTGAGGTGCCTCTACACCAATGCATGCAGCATGGGCAACAAACAGGAGGAGTTGGAAGCCACCATGCTGCTAGAAAGATATGACCTAGTTGCAATTACTGAAACTTGGTGGGATGAATCCCATGACTGGAGTGTGGCTATCGATGGCTCCAGGCTGTTCAGAAGGGACAGGGGAGGAAGAAGAGGTAGAAGGGTTGCCCTCTACAACAAGAGGTGGATTGGGTGTGAAGAGTTGTCTCTGAAGAACAGCCATGAGCCGGTCAAAAGCCTGTGGGTAATAATCAGAGACCAAGACAACAAAGGGAACCTTGTGGTCGGTGTCTACTACAGACCACCTGATCAAGGGGAGACTATTGACAAAACCTTCTTGCTCCAGCTACAGGAGACATTGCGTTCGCAGGCTCTCGTCCTGCTGGGGGACATCAACCACCCCAACATCTGCTGGAAAAGTAGTATGGTGTGCTGTAGACAATCCAAGAGACTCCTGGAATGCATGGAGGATAACTTCTTGACCGAGGTTATAGACAGCCCTGCCAGAGGGGAGGTGATACTGGACCTAATGGTCAAGAAACATGAGAGAGCTAATTAGGGACATCAAGATTGGAGGCAGCCTGGACTGCAGTGATCATGCATTGGTGGAGTTTGTGGTCCTAAGGGATACAGGTCTGGCAAAGAGTAAAGTTAGGCTCCTGAACTTTGGGCCCCTGAACTTTAGGAAAACAACCTTTCAACTCTTCAAGGAGCTAGTCAATAGGAACCCCTGGGAAACTGGCCTCAGAGACAAGGGAGCAGAACAGAGCTAGAAAACTTTTAAGGACATCTTCCATAGAGTTCAAGAACTAGGGATCCCCAGGTGCAAGAAATAGGGCAAGGAAGGCAAGAGACCAGCATGACTGAGTTGGGACCTGCTGGTCAAAATAAAGGGCAAGAAGGGAATGCACAGGCAGTTGAAGCAGGGTCAGGTACCCTGGGAAGAGCATAGGAATGCAGTACAGTTGTGTAGGGATGAGGTGAGGAAGGTCAAGGCACAGCTGGAGATTAACTTGGCAAGGGACTCAAAGAATAACAGGAAGGGCTGGTGTTGGTTTTAGAGAAAGACAAAGGGAAGTGATTAAAGTGATGCTGTTGTCTATGCAGTATTGGACAAGTGTGTTCTAGGCATATGGAAGGTAAGGAGGATGACATTGATTTAATGGTGGCACCAAACAGGCGTTTGGGAAGGCATGCAGCTGAAGCCGGAGCCACAGCTGCGGCTCCAGCCATAGAAGAAGGGGGGACGAGTAATGCAGGGTATGATGATTGGTCAGAGGTAGGAGTAAGAAGAAGCTTCAATGCAGAAGGATTTAGTCCTATTGCTGGGAGAACTTGTGTGAGGCAAAATGAAATAATCCAGGCTCCTCTCGAACAGGCAGTAGGGAATGAGGGATCTGTTACAGTTAAAGTTCCCTTTTCAATCGTAGATTTAAATAATTGGAATCAAATTGCGGGGACTGACAGAGATGACCCCAATAAGGTTGCTAATGCATTTGAAATGATGATTAGAACTCAAGATCCAGACTGGAATGATATTGAGGCAATCATGAAAGTAATGTTTGATAGTACAGAAAGAGAAATTATTAAGAAAACTGCCCGAGCACAGGTTTAAGCACAAGGGGCAGTAGAGACCTTAGAGGGGACAGCAGAACAACATTTCCCCTCAGTGAACCCTAACCAAAATGGACCACAGCAGTTTCTTACACAATATCACAAAAAGGATTTTGTTCGGAATAAGGAATGCTATTCCAAAAGCAATAAATTGGTTGAAACTATATGAAATAAAACAAGATTTGAGGGGATGACCCACTGATTCCTAAATAAAATTAAAAAAGCTGCCCAACAATACACAACCACTGACCCTGAATCCAAGTATAGAAAAAAACAATTGGCTCTGTTGTTTGTAGGGCAATAATCTAATGATATATGGCTAAAGTTACAGAAGCTGCCAGCAGAGGACATGCAAAATTTTGAGAAACTATTAGATATAACTTGGGTAACTTATAGAAACAGGAGCAGGGTGGAGAAGATAGCAATGATAGAAGAAGAAAAAGAAAGATCAAGATCACCAGGGCAGGGAGGGTTCTGAGGGGACAGGGAAGAGTTGCTGGTCAAAGGAATTTTTCAGCAAGGATAGGAGCTAATCAGTGTGCCTATTGCAAGGGAGAGGGGCATTTGAAGCAGGAATGTCCCTGAGGCAGAATTCCCTGCCAAATCCCCTGATGTCTATTGAAGATGTATGAAGGGGACCAGAGGGATCCTCCCCAGTGGAACCTCTGGTTGTAGCTAAGCTAGGGAAGGAAGAAATAAAATTTTTAGTAGACACAGGTGCAACTTACTTGGTTCTTAACACAATAGAAGGAGAATTAAATAATGACACTGTAAATGTTATTGACAGGGGTTCATGAAACTATGGCTTTATTAATATACTAAATAAAGCACACCACCCAGTTGCTTGGATTTCTGTAGCGTCCACGTGGACGCTGCCCTTATATGATAAGGAATAACTACACGCTCTCTGGAGCTGGTGGAATCAAAGAGCCTTTATTTGAATTTCCCGCACTCTTTTATATCCCATAACCATGTGATCCCTTTACCCAATGGGGGCTGTGAACCTCGGCGCATGCTCCTTTGGGCCTCTCTGCCCCGGTACATCCCCTGTACCTCAGACACGCCCCTACATCACCCCCCTCTAAATTATTTAAGAGGATCACAAAAACAGTGCAAAACAACAGTGCAAACAAACATAACAGTACTTGTAAACTACCAAAGCTTGCAGTGACCCAGCACACTGCTTGCCTTGGCCTCTTATTCTTCTAATGTAAACCTTTTCAAAACCTTCTTATATTCCTAAGGGGTA
>NW_020905707.1:0-796 GCF_003984885.1 Neopelma chrysocephalum | reverse complement strand
GGGATCTGGGGGGGCTCCCCTGGTTCTGGGGGGTGAACGAGCCCCCCGGGGGGGTCTCAGGTGTCCCCTGGGGGGTCTCAGGTGTGTCCCCCCCCCCATTTACCCCTCTGCAGTGTGGAAGGTGCAGTTCCCTGGGGGGGTTGGGGAGGAGTGGCTCCTTCAGGGAGATGTCCCGGGTTCTGGGGGGTGGACGAGCCCCCCGGGGGGGGTCTCAGGTGTCCCCGGGGGTGTCTCAGGTGTGCCCGGGGGGGGGGTCTCAGGTGTCCCTGGGGGGTCTCGGGTGTCCCCCCTCCTCACCATTCCCCCGCCCTGCAGTGCGGAAGGTTCAGTTCGCTCACGACGAGCGGCACCTCCTGGCCTGCTGCTCCCTGGACGGGACCCTCTCCGTTTGCCGCCTGGCCCCGGGACCCCCGGCCGTGCTGCGGCGCCTGCGGGGCCACGGCGGGGGGGTCTCGGACCTGGCCTGGTCCCTCTCCAACGACGTGCTCGTGTCCGCCTCCCTCGACGGGACCCTCCGGCTCTGGGACCCCTCGGACGGGCGCTGCATCCGCAGGGTGCCCGACCCCGACGGGGCCGCGCTGCTGTGCTGCGCCTTCCAGCCCCTCAACAACAACCTCACCGTGGTGAGAGACCCCCCCGGGACCCCCAAATATCCCACCGGGACCCCCACAGCTCCCCTGGGACCCCCAGAGCCCCCCGAGACCCCCAGTCTGTGCCCGACCCCGACGGGGCTGCGCTGCTGTGCTGCACCTTCCAGCCCCTCAACAACAACCTCACCGTGGTGAGAGACCCCCCC
>NW_020905706.1:0-1255 GCF_003984885.1 Neopelma chrysocephalum | reverse complement strand
ACAAGAGTCACATCCATAATTTCCAATCCCCAACAGTCTGGGAGTGGCAAGGGTCCAACTGCAACTGCCACCCTCTGTGACAGTGAGTTCCACTGAGCCTCCAGCCCCAGACTAGAGTCAAGCTCAACAGGGTCTTCTTTCCCTGCTGATTCTGCCAAGCCCGTTCCCTTGGCTGTGGTTTCACTGGGTAGTAGGTAGGGACAGTGGGAATCTCGTTCATCCGTTCATGCACATCACTAATTAGATGATGAAGCATTTGGCTATTTTTTGAACACGTAGAAATGGATGTTCTTTTTCTGGGTTACGTGAAGGTGACCTGTCCACCTTGGTCAGAATTGGTAGTATTTTGTCCTGAAGTCGACGTTATGTGACACATGATGATCTGAGTCCCAATTGTCATCCCCACGTACTGTCTGCCCTGATCTAACTGGCTTGTGGCAGCCCTGCAGCTGTAGCCATTGCTTAACTTTATTGTAAATTAAGGTCCAACAGTATGAACTATCTTTGCCTTGACTATGCCATTAGCTTGCAGATAATAAGGTGTGTGGAATACCCACTGAACTTCTTCTTTGGGCCAATCTTGGACTGTAGCTGTGAAATATGACCTGTTGTCTGATTGAATTGACACAGGTTTTGGAAAGAAACTGAACCCTGCTTGAAGGGCTTCCACAGTGTTTGCCCCAGTTGCTGGAGGGAAAGCCTCGGCTTGTACCAGTCCTGATCTAACTTCCACTCCTACCAACACATATTGCTTTCCTTCTGATTTCCAAGAAGGTGCAATATAGTCCACCTGCCGTGTGTCCCTCTGCCACGGCCCGAGGGGATAAGGGAATAGGACGTGGCACTGCAAGAAGGGTTCGGACACAGGTGAAGGGTCTGGAAGCAATGCCAATTTATTGAAGGAACACAGGGACTTAAATAGGGTAGGTCTGAGGGGAGGATTCAGGACCAGGGAGGAGTTTAGGACTGACAACTCAGGGAGAGATAGGATTGGGAGACAAGGGAAAGGTGGGTGTAACTTCTGGGTATCCAGGGGAAGGGACCAATGGTAGCTCACTCTGCACTGCGGCAAACTCCAACCAATCAGTGACAGAGGAGCGGGAAAGCAGGGGAGAACAAGGTGGTCAACAACTTTTGGTGGGAAAATGTGAGGGAGGAAGGGGAATAACATGGGGATATATTAAACTTTACATAAAACCAGTACTAAGCAGGGGTATAACAGTGGAAATACATAAAACACAGGGAAAACTGGGGA
>NW_020905705.1:0-1004 GCF_003984885.1 Neopelma chrysocephalum | reverse complement strand
CCGGTTCTCCCAGATCCATCGGTAAAGATTGTTTTTGCGTTTTTTATTGGAAGGTCTGATTGCATAATTTTTAATTTTAATGGAATTGGAATTAATCTTTGTAAAAATGGGCACGCCGGGAGGTGAAATTTAACTTCTCCCGGGTAACCTCCGATGGCAATCTGGAAATCTATGGAATTCTGCAGCAGTTGTTCCAGATGTTCAGAAGTCAGTGGGAGGTAAATGCAATTTGGTTCCTCTCCACTGAGTTCTAAACATCTGGTGCGACCTTTGAAAATTAGTTTGCCAATCATTTCTGCAATTGTTACAATTGTTTTTGAAAATTGATGAGGGAGGAATACCCACTCCCACAAACAGAAGTCTTTTTTATCTTTGGTAAATTGACCCAGGAGAGCTAATGGTTGATTTTGTTCTCTGATTATGACCAATGAGGATGGCAGTCCCTCCATCCTCCGAAATGATTGTCTCTGTGAAATTTTCGTTTCGACAGTAGCAAGGGCTTTTTTTGCATTGGATGTTAGAGATCTGGGGGAGGACAGGTCTGCATCTCCTTTTAGTAATTCAAACAGTGGGTGCAGATCACCGGTTGTGATCCCCAGCACAGGTCTGATCCAATTGATCGCTCCCAGTAATTTTTGGAGGTCATTTAAAGTTCGGACATTTTTATCAATTAGAACTGATTGAGGTCTGATATTTTTTGAAGTAATTTGGAGTCCGAGGTACCTCCATGGTGCTTCTTTTTGTACTTTTTCAGGGGATACTTCCAATCCTTTAGAATTTAGGGCCGCAATTGTGGCATCTAATGTTTGTCTGACTGCCAATTCTGTTTTTGCACAGATCAATACATCATCCATATAATGGAAGATGATTGACCATGGGAATCTTTTTCTAATTGGTTCCAACACTCTTGCCACAAACATCTGGCATAGTGTTGGGGAATTTTTCATCCCCTGAGGAAGCACCTTCCACTGGAACCTGCGGTGGGGTTCACAGGCGTTGATGGC
>NW_020905704.1:0-4554 GCF_003984885.1 Neopelma chrysocephalum | reverse complement strand
GCTGTTCCTATCCCCGGGACAGGGAAGGAAGCCCAGAAGTTTTTCATTCGGGACCAGATATAAATATGGGAATCACAATCTTCTGGGAAGGGTAAAGGTGGTGGAGCAGTCCACGAGAGGAGAGGAGGAGGAGGAGTAATAAAATCTGATTTTTGTGCTGGGATAGCAGGGGGACAAATAATTTTTCGTGTGGGGCGTGGGCGTTCGTATAAAACGAATGTCCTTTTGAATCTCCGAATTAAGGATGAGGATATAGATTCTTTAATTTGGTTTTGAGGAGAAAAGGCCTGATCTAATAATTGAAATTTTGCCGGGTTAAAGAGTGCCAATTTTCCTACCGTGCAGGGACCTCCCTCTGGGTACGCAGGAATACCCTGCCACACTCGATCCCCGCACAGAAGGAAAAATCCTTGGGGGAGTTTCCTCCACCTCGGTATCGTTTCTGTGGTTACCGTGGTAATAATTGAATGATTGCACCACAGCGAGGGGATCTCTCGATAAAAAGGTCTGTTAGCAGATACATTGAAAGGTGTAAATAATTTGGGTTCCGTATATCTGTGAAATAAAATACAGTGGTTGGTAGGGAGAGAACCGAGAAGGTCAATTTCTTGAGGGGGGTCTGGAGAGAGATGTGTACGGGAGACAGCTTGTGCAAGTGGGGCAGAACTTAATGGAAGGGATCCCAGTCCCTGGGTTTGTGGTAAGAACGTATCCCATTCCTCTCCTGGGTATGGTACATGAGTGGGAGGGGGAGAATCCTTCAGGCCTGGCTTCAGTCCATTACCTGGAAGGTGTATGCCCTTCCACCCTGCCCCCACCCACGTGGCCTGAGACCCCACGAAGGAGCACTCACCAGACCACCAGGGAAGAGACGGACGAAAGAGGAAGTTTATTGTGGGATGGGGGTTTATATAGCTCTTGGGAGGGTCAAAGGGGACCAATCACAGGTGAGGGGGTCTTACAATCAGGTAAGGAGTTTACAGCCAAATAAGGAAGGGGTTGACAAAGGACCAATGAGAGCACCTTGGGACATCTTCCCAGGACACTCCTGCCTGAGAGATAAGGGGTCACACAGAAGGTATCGGGGAAAAGCAGTGACTCTGGAAAAAACCATCTTAACACGAGTTTAAACAACATTAAAACCTTCTGATTCACCAGTCCATCTTTGGCAGGACTTTTTCCATACATCCATTGCTACACCTGGGGACACTGGGATGCCCACTAAACATGTTTGGAAAGGATTGCCAGCTCTGGATTGGGCCAGACACAAAGTATCTGTCCCAGTGGCCCTGGCCAATGTTACCCACAGGTTCTCAGTGGGTTGCTTTATCCAGTCTCTTATCGGTGAGGTAGATACGGTTGTAAACATCCTTAAAAGGATGACGACGTAGAAACAGGTGGTCCACATGACAAATCCGGGTCTCTGAAGATTCGTACTCTCCTGGCTGGTACCCACTTGGGTCCTGTCTCACCTGCAACACAAGCATACGCTTTCCCCCACGTGATAAGGGGAAAGGGTCCTGTCCAACTCTCTGTTAGTGGGTCCTTGTACATAACTTTGGCTTTGGTAACTTTATGAGTGGAATCTGAATTAAAGATGGGACTCCTGTTTGTGTGAGTTTCAGATTCCTCCAATAAATTTAAAAAATTTAGAACATACATTACTTTCTCCAATCTTTCTTGGGGGGTCATACCTGTACTCCCCCTTTTTTGTTTTTTCAGCAATTTTTTAATATTTTGATGAGCTCACTCTACTATACCCTGTCCTGTAGGGTTATGTGGGACCCCAGTGATATGGTGTACCCCCCATTCCTCAAAAAACTTTTTTGTTTCTGCAGAGACATAGGAAGGCCCATTATCTGTTTTAATTTGCTTGGGGACTCCCATCCTCGCAAACGCTGACAGAAAATGTCTCTTAACATCCCTGCTTTTTTCACCGGAATGCACGGTGGCCACAATCATTTTTGAAAATGTATCAATAGACACATGTACATATTTCAGTTTACCAAATTCGAGAATGTGCGTGACATCTGACTGCCAAATCTCCTGTGCTGATAGTCCTCTAGGATTAGTTCCTTCTGGAACTAATGGGGCGACCATTTGGCAGTCAGGACACGCGTTTAAAATTTCTTTTGCTTGTGTTAATTTTAGGCCAAATTGTCTCTGCAGTGACCGTGCATTCTGGTGAAAAAACTCATGGGAAATTTTGCCTGTTGGTATAAGTTAGGGGTAACAACCATACCTGCTAGATGATCAGAGATCTGATTTCCTTCCCCCACAGGACCTGGTAGAGCAGTGTGAGATCTCGTGTGGACAATGTAATATTCAAACTTTCTGTTGTGAATTAAAAACAACAAATTTGTTAGCAAATTAAATAACTTATCATTCGAAACTTGTTTTAAATATGCATTTTCAATCCTTTTTACAATGCCCACAACATAAGCCGAATCTGATATAATATTAATTGCCTCACCTTTAAAAATTTCAAAGGCGCGAACAACTGCTGATAATTCCACAATTTGGGGAGAACCTTGGACTTTATGAATATTTTGTTGCCAATTATCATTTTCCTGCCAAACAATTACAGCGTTTCCGGTTCTTCCCGATCCATTGGTAAACAATGTTTTTTGCACCTTTTATTTGCCACAGTCCGTAGGGAGGAAGGAAATGGGACCGGGCACTGCAATAAGGGTTCTGACACAGTTGAGGTCTCGTGCAGCAATGCCACTTTATTTAGGGGAAAGAAAGGTTTAAATAACGTAGGTTTGAGGGGTGGATTCTAACCTGGGGAGGCGCAAGAGATTGACAACTCAGGGAAAAGTGTGATAGGGAGACAGGGGAAAGGTGGGTGGAACTCCCGGGTCTCTGAGGGAATGGGCCAATGGTAGCTCTCCCTGCACTGTGGCAGGCTGTAACCAATAAGCAGCAGAGGAGCGGGAAAACTGGGGAGACAGGGTAACAAACAACTTTTGGAGGGAAAATCTGAGGGAGAAAGGGAGACAATATGGAGGTATGACAGAATTCATAAAATTTAACAATAAACTGAGGTGCATAAGAATTCATAAACACACAACAATAGACTGGGGAAAAACTGTCAGTCCGGTGGGTGAATTATCCAGTAAGTAACAGGTCCCTTTAGATCCCATTTATGCTCTTCCAGGCAACATATCTTTCCCAGTCTGTCTTCTTATCCAGCACATTTATTGGCATTTCTGATTGCATGATTTTTAATTTTACCAGAATTGGAATCAGTCTTTGTAAAAATTGGCACGCCGGGAGGTGGAACCTGATTTCTCCCGGGTAGCCTCCGATGGCAATTTGGAAGTCAGTGGAATTCTGCATCAGTTGTTCCAGCTGTTCGGAAGTCAGTGGAAGGTAGATGCAACCTGGCTCCTCTCCACTGAGTTCCAAACATCTGGTGTGTCCTTTAAAGATTAATTTGCCAATCATTTCTGCCAATGTGACAATTGTTTCAGAAAATTGATGTGGGAGGAATATCCACTCCCACCAACAGAAGTCCTTATTGTCAATTGAAAATTGGCCTAATATAGCCAATGGCAGTCTGTGTTCCCTGATTATGATTAAAGAAGATGGCAGCCCCTCCATCTTCCTACCTATTTGTCTTTCTGATATCTTTCTTTCAACTATGGTAAGGGCCTTCTCTGCATCAAGGGTCAGGGTTCGGGGGGAGGACAAATCTGCATCTCCCTTTAACAATTCAAACAGGGGATGCAAATCATCGCTTGTGATCCCCAGTACTGGTCGGATCCAATTGATCGCTCCCAATAGTCTCTGGAGGTCATTTAAATTTCGGACTTTTTTGTCAATTACAATTGACTGTGGTTTAGCAGTTTTAGAGGTAATTTGGAGTCCGAGATACCTCCAGGGTGTTTCCTTCTGTATTTTCTCAGGGGATATTTCCAATGCTTGAGAATTTAGACCCAAAATTGTTGAGTTCAGGGTCTTTTTGACCGCTGACTCTGTTTTGGCGCAGATCAACACATCATCCATATAATGGAAGATGATCGATTGCGGGAATTTTCGCCTAATGGGTTCCAACACCTTTGCCACAAACATTTGGCATAGTGTTGGGGAATTTTTCATCCCCTGGGGAAGCACCTTCCATTGGAACCTGTGATGGGGTTCAAAAGTGTTGATGGCCGGGACCGAAAATGCAAATTTGACCGAATCAGCCGGATTAAGGTAAATATGAAAGAAGCAGTCCTTTATATCAATCACCACTAGGGGCCATTCAGCAGGGAGCATAGATGGAGAAGGCATTCCCTGCTGGAGGGCTCCCATTGGTTCCAGGACTTCGTTCACTTTGCGCAGGTCCTGGAGAAATCTCCAGGAACCTGAGGATTTTTGTATGACAAACACTGGAGTGTTCCAGGGACTGGTGGAAGGCTCCAGGTGTCCTTTAGCCAATTCGTGATTAAGTAATTCGTTTAGAATGTGCAGCTTTTTCTTGGGAAGGGGCCACTGATCCACCCAAACAGGGGTCTCAGTTTTCCAATTCAGTTTGGGCAGCTGCAGCTGCTCAGTGCCCCCCCC
>NW_020905703.1:0-727 GCF_003984885.1 Neopelma chrysocephalum | reverse complement strand
AGCTCCCCCAGGAGAATCACAGAATCAGCTGGGTTGGAAGGGACCTCCGAGATCATCAAGTCCAACCCTGGATCCAACCCCGCTGTGGTTCCCAGCCCATGGCACTGATGCTACATCCAGTCTGTCCTTAAAAACCTCCAGGGATGGAGAATCCACCACTTCCCTGGGCAGCCCATTCCAATGGCTGAGCACCCTCTCTGCAAAGAAATTCTTCCTAATCTCCAACCTAAACCTCCCCTGGCACAGCTGAAGACCCTGAGACCTCTTGTCTTGCTGATCTTTGCCTGGGAAAAGAGACCAACCCCCCCCTGGCTCCCCCCTCCTGTCAGGGAGTTGTAGAGAGTGAGGAGGTCTCCCCTGAGCCTCCTCTTCTCCAGGCTGAACAGCAGACCGGGTGTGCCACCAGCAGCAGGACAAACCTGCCCCTTGGCTACCAAGTTCTGTAGGTGTGGGGCTGCTCCCTTCCCGGGAACCTCCACGCTCAGCTTCCCTACAACCGTGACAAGAGGCAAAAACATCCTGCTCCTCCGAAAGGATGAAAGGCAGGCGCTCAAAGGATTAAATCAGCAGCTTCTTCCCCTCCTTTCAGAGCCGCTGAACCGTGCAGGGATGTGTGTCAGCTGTGTTGGTTTTGCGGCGGGAGCCAGAAAAATGCCCGGCCCCGCGGTTCCCGGTGCGGACGCACCTCCGGGGAGGAGGATTCCCGCAATCCCGTAGGTGGCGAACA
>NW_020905702.1:0-608 GCF_003984885.1 Neopelma chrysocephalum | reverse complement strand
GAATGGAGAGGATAGGCCGTGACATCACAAAGGGGCCCTTGGCACACACCGATGGGGTTGAACTGTCCCATGGTGGGGGCTTGGTTCTTTGGTTTCTGGAGGCTATTGCGGGATGGAGAGGATAGGCCAGAATGGAGAGGATAACAAAAGGGCCCAAAGCACATGGGTTGGTCTGCACTCTGGTGTGGGGGGTTGGTTCTTTGGTTGCCAGGGCCTAGTCTGGAATGGAGAGGATAGGCCGTGACAAGAAGTGCCTGTCAGAACTGCCAAGATGGACCAACAAGAATCTTCTGGGGGGATCTTCTCTGCTCTGCCCTGCACACCTTTGTGCTGTGTGGAAAATATTATAGAAACATGGTTATTAGAAAGAGGACATGACAAAGATTCTATAACTCTGGTCTCACGCTAAAGCAGAGAAACTATCAGAAGGTCACTGTGTTTGTGAAGCTGCATTGTCTGATGGGAAGCTGTATTGTCTAAGAAACTGCATACGGGATAGAAAGAATAAAACAACAGGATGGGAAAAGCAGTGAAAGTAGCTAAGTAACAAATATGTAACTATAGCCATGAGAAAGAAGCAGCATTTGCATAAATATGCCTTAGGTAAT
>NW_020905701.1:0-1418 GCF_003984885.1 Neopelma chrysocephalum | reverse complement strand
ACATTTGACACATTGATTTCTTTTAGAAATGAAGTTGCTTTTTCACAAAGGTCTGTCTTAAATGTTCCCTGTCTTTTCCTTTTCTGAACAGGCCCTATGCTAAGAAACAACAAATGTGCAACAGCAGCTCCATGGCCCAGTTCCTCCTCCTGGCATTCACAGACAGGCGGGAGCTGCAGCTCCTGCACTTCTGGCTCTTCCTGGGCATCTCTCTGGCTGCCCTCCTGGCCAACGGCCTCATCCTCAGCGCCGTAGCCTGCCACCACCACCTGCACACCCCCATGGGCTTCTTCCTGCTCAATCTCTCCCTCACAGACCTGGGCTGCATCTGCACCACTGTCCCCAAAGCCATGCACAATTCCCTCCATAACACCACAACCATCTCCTACACGGGATGTGCTGCACAGCTCTTTTTCTTTGTCTTCTTTATGTCAGCAGAGTTTTCCTTCCTCACCATCATGTGCTACGACCGCTACGTTGCCATCTGCAAACCCCTGCACTACGGGACCCTCCTGGGCAGCAGAGCTTGTGCCCACATGGCAGCAGCTGCCTGGGCCACTGGCTTTCTCTATTCTCTGCTGCACACAGTCAGTACATTTTCCCTGCCCCTGTGCCAGGGCAATGCCCTGGGCCAATTCTTCTGTGAAATCCCACACATCCTCAAGCTGTCCTGCTCACACTCAGGCTACCGCAGGGAAATTGGTCTTCTTGTGCTTAGTGCCTGTTTCGTGTTTGGTTGTTTTGTTTTCATTGTTTTCTCCTATGTGCAGATCTTCAGGGCTGTGCTGAGGATCCCCTCTGAGCAGGGACGGCACAAAGCCTTTTCCATGTGCCTCCCTCACCTGGCTGTGGTCTCCCTCTTTGTCAGCACTGATGTGTTTTCCTACCTGAAGCCCCACTCCATCTTCTCACCATCCCTGAATCTGATTGTGTCAGTTCTGTATTCAGTGGTGCCTCCAGCACTGAACCCCTTCATCTACAGCCTGAGGAACCAGGAGCTCAAGGATGCCCTGAGAAAAATGATGACTGGATGCTTTTCAGGAGCAATTAAGTGCCAGTTTTCTGGTTCATAGCATTCAGAATGGGACTCACTAATGGCCCAGCCTTCCTGCTCAGGTTTTTCGTGAAGGTCATTTGGTTCTCCTTGTAATAACTTCCTGTGTAATTAAATATTCTTGGGCACCTGTCTTTTAATTTTATGTCCACCTTTTGATTTTGACACAGGGACTGTATAAATGATGAATTGTGCTTGCTGAGTACTTAAACACAATAAAGGACCCTGCAGTGCCTTCTTTGTCCAAGACCCTTCTTCTCACATGTTCCTAAAGGACAGCACACTGCAGGACAGGGTGGATTTGAAAACAGGAAGGAGACAATAATCCCAGCCCAGCAGCACTGCCAGGGAGCAGCAGGGCTTG
>NW_020905700.1:0-398 GCF_003984885.1 Neopelma chrysocephalum | reverse complement strand
TTTCCCACCCCCCTCCCAGCAGCATTTCTAGACCCTCCCTGATGTCTCTGCACCAGCTCTGGCTGTTGCCATGTGCACTTGGCCTTCTTACCTTGGATCCTGAGCCCCTGTGCCACAGGACATCCCTCCCAGAGCCCAGGCCCTTCTCCTGGGGGTCACTGCAGAGCTGAGCAGATCCAGGTCACCTCCCATTGCTCTGCCAACCCCCTGGGCCTGCTCTGGGCCCTGCAGGTCCTTGCCCTGCTCCCAAGGGCTGTGGGGGTGCTTAATGGTCAGGGCTTGGGGTTTAGAGCTCAGGGTGGGGATTAGGCAGAACTTTGGGAGGTTTGTTGTTCTGCTGGTAGTGTCTGGTTCATGATTAGGGGGAGGACTTTTTGGGCTGGGTTAGGATTAAAGCT
>NW_020905699.1:0-1533 GCF_003984885.1 Neopelma chrysocephalum | reverse complement strand
ATTGCAGGGGCCTGCCCAGAGCCTTTGTCTGCCTGCACTCCTGGCCTTCAAGGAGCTGCTCCAAGGAGTCCCTGGGGAGGCTTTGGCAGTGCCTGCCCTCAGTGGGGCCCAGCAATGCTTCAAGGGACTTGGAGTTGGGCTTCTGACTTCTTCAGCAGCTGCTTCCATCTTCTCTTAGTACCTCAGGATCATGGGCTGGGCTGCAAACACACTGTGGGGCTCATTAAAATGCAGAAATCCCTCAGGATCTCTTTGTCTTCCTTTAATTGTCTTCAAGGCAATTTCAAAGCAAGTCTTCAAAATTTGTACTTTTTTTTTTAATTCAATGATGGATATTTTTTAGTTCAGAGAAGAGGTGATAGAGGTGTTCTCCAAGTGATCTTGATGCTGAGTGTCTCCTCAGGAGATCCACACTGACCCTGGATGATCAACCTTGCTCCTCACCCCCCAACCTCACCAGTTCTGACATGGCCCATCTTGGACTGACAGCTCATGCATCTCCAAACACACTGTGGGACCCATTAAAACATTGAAAAACAAATTATTTCCCTTCCTTTTATTTTTTTCAAGTCTTCAAGACTTCTACAGCTAATTGGAGTTGTTTTGTAGTTTAGCTAACGAGGAAGATTTTGAAGTGAACATCATGAAAAATATATATTTTTTTATGAAAGAGAATGATTTACACAGAACCTTGGGATGCAAGAGGGTCAAGGCACAAAGAATTTTAATCCAAAGATAAGGGGGCAAAAGGCATTAGTAGCACTTAATCATTGACCAGTTTAACAATTATCAACTGGTTCAATAGCATTTGTTGCAATTTTAACAGTGGCTGAATTAGAGATTCACAACAACAATATGCACACCACAGTCAATTCACACCCACACCCAGGCAGAGATGTGTGCACACATCAATAGCTGGGTGTGGAAAGGTCCCTCTCCCAAATTCTCCTTGTTGTCAGGGAAACACTCCCAAAAATCCCTTTGTGTTTCCCAACAGACAAGGGTCACAGCTGGAGGAGTGTTTGTCGAGGGGGATCAGAATTGTCCTGGGCATCAGCGAGGGTCTTTGGAGTGTTGCAAACTGGAGGGTTCCCGAGCTGGGAGAGGCTGCCAGAGGTGTCCCACTGAGAGGGAGGTGCTGGGGAGCTGCCAGGGCCTCCCTCAGCCCCGCTGGTTGTGGGCTCCCAAGGTGACTGGCTTGAGTTATCTGCTGAATTTCCATCCTGGTGTCAGGAATGACTGGAGTTTCCAAAATATTTAGGAATTGTATCCAAACTGTTCCATTTGGGTTATGATTCAGGTAGGGAATGTTCCAAGGCTTTCATGGGATGACTGGTTATCCTGTGTTCCTCAGCTGTCACACTCCGGATTGTTCCCACCTGTATCATCCAAGAGCACCTGGTCCAGTCCAGGGACACTTCACCACACTGCTGGTCCAGTCCAGGGGCTCTTCATTGCTCAGCTGGTTTGGTCAAGACTTGTCAGGAGCTCCTGAGATCATCGACCAGACCTGAGGAGAATGGGGGGAGGATG
>NW_020905698.1:0-1517 GCF_003984885.1 Neopelma chrysocephalum | reverse complement strand
GAAATTTGAGGGGATTCAGGGGGAAATTCAGGCAATTTGGGGGCATTTGGGTGGCAATTCAGAGAAAGCCAGGGAATTTGGGGGGAAATTCAGGGAATCTGGGGGGATTCAGGGGGAAATTCCAGGGATTTGGGGGGTCAGAGGGAAGATTTGGGAATTCTGAGGGGGGTTTGGTCACCCCAAACACCTCTCTGGGAGGAGGGACGTGGGCGACGCCCTTCAAGGTGCAGCCGTCGCCCACGGGGCACACAAAGGAAGCCTTGGGTAAGATCTGGGAATGACATCCTGCTTCCTCTGCAGTCAGTGGGATCTGGCCTGGAAATCTGAGTGCTCCACTAGCCAAGGAAGTTCTTTAGTGACAGGCGAGTTCACCCTTCAATCAACGAGGGAAATATTAAATCATCAACCTGCTGGTGGGATTTGGATGACCCAGAACTTTGGGACAGAAACAGGTGCTTGAACAGCATCCCAGCAGCCACATCCCAGAAATTCCTGGAGAAGGTTTTACCAGCATCCCAGCAGCCACATCCCAGAAATTCCTGGATAAATCCCTGCCAGGCTCCTTTGGGAGTGAGTTCTCTGAGCTGCTCCTGTCCCTGCTGTCAGGGACTCCTGTTTGTAGCCAGCAGACCAATTTGGAAGTTGTCAGCTCTGGTTGATGTTGAGCTGAACAAACCTCTCTGAAAAAGAAAAAAATTACCCCTCAGAACTCGTGGCATCTGTTAGTTTTTCAAATATCTGAGTTAGAAGGTAGGTAGCCATGATCTGAGCCAGGAGGAAGCAGGGGGCCAGTGAGCCCCTCTGGGGGCCAAGGGCCCCCAGCCCCCAGCTGAGGCTACAGGAAACCTGGTGTAGTGTCAAAGCTGGAGCGGGTCCCGTAATCAAGAGCTGGAAGAGTTCCCTTACTGTCAGCAGCAGCAGAAGACATTGAAAGCGGCAGCGGAGCAGCCCTGAACAGAGACAGCGGTGGCTGAAAGCCAAACAGACAGCCAGGAGCAGCGAGATAACGTGAAGCCAGCTGAGAGACGCAGAGATGTTCCTGCAGGAGGGAGAGCTGGCAACAAAACAGAGGAAAACTCAACAGAGCTGGTTTGGGGTAAGACTGTATTACTTTCCCAAAACCCAGAGACTTCCTGAAGAGGAGAGATGGACTTCCAAACCTTTAGAGAGTCCCGAAATGCAGCAGCAGCTTCAGAGAGAGAGAGAGAAAGGAGCTGAAAAACCCGGAGTCGTCCTGAGAGCTAAGCCAGGAGGGAATGCAGAGGAGGTGGCCTTGCCCTCTGCTGCTGCTGCTGCTGCTTCTATCATGCTGGTGAGCTGAGAGAGCAAAAGAGCTTTGGTAGGACTGAACTGAAAGCTGCCTTCAATGTTCTAACCCAAGAGGAGTGAAGATCTACAAGGAAATCCCCCAAAGGCTCGGGCTTGGGGTTGGAATTTCCACAAAGTAAGAACCAAAATCCTGACTGCCATACTTAAATCTGCTGCCTTAGGAAAATGAAGGACACTAACCAGTGCCA
>NW_020905697.1:0-346 GCF_003984885.1 Neopelma chrysocephalum | reverse complement strand
GCAGGAAAGGACCCACAAGGGCAGGGGGTGACTCTGCAGCTCAAACTGCCCTGTCCAGAGAGCCCCACAGCACCACCAAGGGAACAAGAACCACGGCACAGACAGGAGAGGAACAAGGCCCAGCACAGGGAGGGTGGGGCTGGGAGAGGCTGGGGCAGAACCCGCCGGGCACTCGGGGCAGGGTCACCCTGAGCCAGGTGTGCCACCTCCCAGAGCCCAGCAGGGCCAGGCAGCTGCTCCCAGCCCTGTGCTCTGCTCAGGGAGCTGGGCCCGGGGCTGCAGAGCTGCCCCACAGCTCTGCTGCAGCTCTGCCTGCACAGGAGGGGCTTCAGCCCTTGGACCCCCC
>NW_020905696.1:0-402 GCF_003984885.1 Neopelma chrysocephalum | reverse complement strand
GTTACCCCTAATCTATATCAACAAGCGAAAATTTCTCACGAATTTTTCCACCAGAATGCGCGATCACTAAAGAAACAATTTGGCCTTAAATTAACACAGGCGAAAGAAATTCTAAAAGCATGCCCCGACTGCCAAAAAATTGCCCCGCTGGTTCCAGAGGGGACAAATCCCAGGGGGCTGACAGCATTAGAAATCTGGCAGTCGGATGTCACCCATGTGCAAGAATTCGGCAAGCTAAAATATGTTCATGTATCTATTGATACATTTTCAAAAATGATTGTAGCCACCGCACATTCTGGTGAAAAAAGCAAAGATGTCAAGAGACATTTCTTGTCTGCATTTGCTAGGATGGGATTCCCCAAACAAATTAAAACTGACAATGGACCATCCTATGTATCTGCA
>NW_020905695.1:0-524 GCF_003984885.1 Neopelma chrysocephalum | reverse complement strand
CTGGGTGCTGTAAGGTGAGGAACCCCAAAAATGGGTGGTGGAGACCCCAGAAGGGAGTACTGTGGTGTGTGAGGGGGGATCCCAAAGTGGGGGTGTTGGACCCTGCAGGTGGGTGCTGTGGGGGTGGGACCCCCAAAACTGGGTGCAGAGACCCCAGCGCTGGTGCTGGAGGGTGCTGGGACCCCCGGTGGGATTGGGGTCCCTGGGGCAGCACGTGACCCCCAGTGACCCCCCCCAGGGACACAGAGGGGCCCCCCCGCGAGCCCCCCCTGGGCTGTCGGATGCTGCAGGCCATGGGCTGGAAGGAGGGCAGTGGCCTGGGCCGGAGGAGGCCGGAGGTGACCCGGGGGGACACGGGGGGGACACGGGGGTCGGGAGGGGGACAGGGGGACATGGGAGGGACGGGATGGGGGCAGACGTGAGTGGGACATAGGGGGGACATGGGGGTCACAGGGAATGGGCTGGGCCGGAGGAGGCTAGAGGGGACACCAGGGGACAGAGAGAGACAAGGGGGACGTGGGGGG
>NW_020905694.1:0-1147 GCF_003984885.1 Neopelma chrysocephalum | reverse complement strand
GGCAGCCCCCGCTGCTGCCGCAGCCCCCCCCGGCGCCCACCCCCCCCAAGGAGCCCGCGGTGGGCGCGCAGCCCCCCCTCGCCCTGCAGCCCCAGCTCGCCGGCCTGGCCTTTAACCCCGGAATAGTAAGGACGGGTTCGTTATTCTGGTTTAGTGAGGACGGGTTCGTTATTCCGGACAGTGAGGACGGGTTAATTATTCCGGCATAGTAAGAGCGGGTTAATTATTCCGGACAGTAAGGACGGGTTAATTATTCCGGCACAGGGAGGACGGGTTAATTATTCCGGACAGTGAGAATGGGTTAATCACTCCGGTTTAGTAAGGACGGGTTCATTATTCCGGACAGTAAGGACGGGTTAATCACTCCGGTTTAGTAAGGACGGGTTAATCACTCCGGGTTAGTAAGGATGGGTTAATTATTCGGTTTAGTAAGGACGGGTTAATTATTTCGGCACAGTAAGGACGGGTTAATCCCTCCGGCACAGGGAGGACGGGGCGGGTCCCGCCCGGCCCGGGGGGCACTTCCCGGGGGCCGCGGGAATGCGGGGGGCACGTCCCGGGGGCGCATCCCGGGGGCACGCGGAGCCCGGGGCCACATCCCGGCTTCACCGGGCGGGAGTCCAGCCTCAGTTTCCCTGGAGCAGATTCCAGCCTCAGTTTCCCTGGACAAGTTTCCCTGGAGCAGATTCCAGCCTCAGTTTCCCTGTGCGAGATTCCCACCTCCGTTTCCCCAGACAAGATACCAGCCTCAGTTTCCCCGGAGAAGTTTCCCTGGACCAGATTCCAGCCCCGCTTTCCCTGGATACAATCCCTGCCCAGTTTCCCCCACACACACACCTGCAGCTCCACTTTGGGCAGATTCCAGGGGCTGGATTTGGGAATTTGAGGACCCCCGGGGACTCCTGGGGCAGGGGGGAGGGTGTGACCGTCCAGGGGCTCCCAGTGCCCCACCCAGGGGACCCCAGTGCCCCCTGTGCCCCATTAGGGGGGTCCCAGTGCCCCTTGTGCCCCATCCAGGGGGTCCCAGTGCCCCTTGTGCCTCATCCGGGGGGTCCCAGTGCCCCTTTTGTCCCATCCAAGGGGATCCCAGTGCCCCATTAGGGGGGTCCCAGTGCCCCTTTTGTCCCATCCAGGGGGTCCCAGTGCC
>NW_020905693.1:0-928 GCF_003984885.1 Neopelma chrysocephalum | reverse complement strand
ACTTTGCTGAAACTGGTCCTAACAAATACACAGCACAGCGTTTGGTTCATGGATTTTCGGGAAAATTGTGCGGTGTATGGGAATAATCCACAAGCAACGTTCAATCACTTAACAGGAGAAGGGGATTTTGCCACAGTAGACTCACAAACAGGCTACCCCCGAGAAATTTATGAAGTGATTGCAAAAACTGGCTTTAAGAGCAATGAGAAAACTCCCAAGTACAGATAGAGACAGTAATCTGTCCTTCACAAGATTTTACGAGGTTAATAGGGACTGTTAATAGGGAGATCATCAACCACTATGATGGGTTTGTTTGTTCTGCCTGGAGTGATAGACTCAGACTCCTACAGTGAGATTCAAATCATGGCATGGACCCCAGTACCCCCCTGTCACATCCCTAAAGGACAAAAGATTGCCCAATTGATCCCTTTTTTCAGCGTATTGCCCAGTTGATCCTTTTTTCAGGGCGTCTCCTGCTGGGGAGGGGGAGAGGAGCTCAGGGGCTTTTGGAAGCACAGGTGAGCCACAAAGCTATTGGGCAAGGGCCATCACAACAACACAGCCTAAGATGATGTGCCAAATAGATGGACGTAGATTCATAGGTTTGGTGGGCACAGATGTGATAAGGCACTGGCTCAACTGTTTTGCAATGCTGGGTACTCCTAAACAGATTAAAACCAACAATGGACCAGCTTACATATCAGAAAAGACAAGAACCTTCCTGTCAGATTGGGGAATTTCTCACTCTACAGGCATCACACATTCACCTATGGGACAGGCCGTAGTAGAAAGGGCACATCACACCTTAAAAGACACGTTGCTTAAACAAAGGAAGGGGGAATCCATCTCCAGCCCACAAGAGCGTCTGTGGAAAGCAACATATGTCATAAATTTTTTAAATTGTGACAGCGCTGAAAAAAGCAGGCAC
>NW_020905692.1:0-347 GCF_003984885.1 Neopelma chrysocephalum | reverse complement strand
CCCCCCCTGTCCCCCGTGTCCCCTCTCACTCCGTGGGTTTCAGCCGGAGGCTCTCGGCATGTTCGGGGATCCCATAAACGTGCTCGAAGCCGGGCAGGGAGAAATCCAACCCCACCGAGGAGGGGCCTGCAGGAAGGGGGGGTCAGACAGGTCCCCCCCGTGTCCCCCAACCCTCCAGTGTCCCCCTGTGTCCCCCCCGTGTCCCCACCGTTGGGTTTGCTGTCCGTGTGTGTCTTGAACGTCTCCTCCCACGACCCCGGCTCGTCCTCGGGCTCCGTGGGGGTCTCGGGGGGCTGGAGAGGGGGGGGCAGATCCCGTTAGGAAAAGGGGGAAGCCCTGACCCCCCC
>NW_020905691.1:0-399 GCF_003984885.1 Neopelma chrysocephalum | reverse complement strand
CCTCTGGGGTGATCTGAGGGACCTTTGGGGGTCTTTTGGGGGTCTTGGGGGCAAATACTGGGGTCTTGAGGGGGTCTGAGGTGCCCGTGGGACGTCCTGGAGGCACCTCTGGGGGTCTTGGGGGTCTTGAGGGTGCCTGTGGGGGTCTTGGAGGCACCTCTGGGGGGGGGTAAGAGGGTCCTGTGGGGGTTCCGGAGGCACCTTTGGGGGTCTCGGGGGTCTTGGATGTGCCCATGGGGGTCCTGGAGGCACCTTTGGGGGTCTCGGGGGTCTCGGAGGGTCCTGTGGGGGTCCCAGAGGCACCTTTGGGGATCTTGGGGGTCTCGGATGTGCCCATGGGGGTCCCGGGTGCCCCCCCCGGGTGCTGACCCCCCCTCTGGGTGCCCCCAGAGCCCCCCG
>NW_020905690.1:0-390 GCF_003984885.1 Neopelma chrysocephalum | reverse complement strand
CACCCCATAACACCTCCTTTGGGCTCCCCAGCACCCCATAACACCCCATAACATTCCCTTTGGGCTCCCCAACATCCCATAACACTCGTTTTGGGCTCCCCAACATCCCATAACACCTCCTTTGGGCTCCCCAGCACCCCATAACACCCCTATTGGGCTCCCCAACACCCCATAACACCCCATAACACCCACTTTGGGCTCCCCAACACCCCCCAACCCCCCATAACACCCCCTTTGGGCTCCCCAACACCCCATAACACCCCCTTTGGACTTCCCACCATCCCATAACACCCCCTTTAGAGTCCCCAACATCCCATAACACCCAGTTTGGCCTCCCCAGCATCCCATAACACCCCATAACACCCACTTTGGGCCCCCCAGCACCCCCCA
>NW_020905689.1:0-584 GCF_003984885.1 Neopelma chrysocephalum | reverse complement strand
TGACCCTCCGGCTCTTGCCTGCCCTTTGTGCGCCTCGCTCTGCTCTAAGCGCGCAGCTGGGGATCCCAGCCCCCTAGCCTCCGGTCTGGAAGGAATGCTCGACCGTATCCGATTTTGGACGTCGACCAGCACCAGGCCGCCCAATGCACCTGCCTGCAAACGACGGCCTTTTTTGCCCAGAAGGAGGGGCCTGACTCTCCGGCTCTCGCCTGCCCTTTGTGTGCCTCGCTCGGTTCTACGCGCGCAGACGGGGCTCCCGGCCCCGGCGCATCCTGTCTGGGAGGAATCCTTGACCGTATCCAATTATAGTCCCCAGAAGACTGGTGCACGGGCCTGCCAATGACACCCCTTTTTGCCCAGAAGGAGGGGCCTGACCCACTGGCTCTCGACTGCCCTTTGTGCGCCTTGCTCTGCTCTACGCGCAGAGACGGGGCTCCCGGCTCCGGCGCCTCCGGTCTGGGAGGAATCCTCGACCGTATCAGATTTTGGCCCACGGCCGCTGAGCCAGCCTGCGAATGACAGCCCTTTTTGCCCAGATGGAGGGGCCAGACCCTCCGGCTCTCGCCTGCCCTTTGTGTGCTTGT
>NW_020905688.1:0-813 GCF_003984885.1 Neopelma chrysocephalum | reverse complement strand
GGGAGTGAGATTTGGGATGTCTGGGATGGTGAGTCGGATGGGGGATGTCTGGAATAGGGGTTGGGAAGGGAATGGGGATGGGGGATGAGGGCTGTCTGTGATGGTGTTTGGGATGGAGAGTGGGATGGGGGATGTAGGATGCCTGGGATAGGGGTTGGGATGGGGAGTGGGATGTCTATGATGGTGTTTGGGATGGGGATGGGATTTGGGATGTCTGGGCTGGTGACTGTGAAGGGGACCAGAACCAGCAGTGCCCAGCCCAGGGATGTTCCGGAACGGCTCTGGAGCTGCTCCAGCAGCGCCCGGCTCAGATCCCTTGGGGCAGGGATCCCACTGGGACGTTGCCCACCCCAAAGGGCTCCATCAACCCGCACTCACCACCTCGAACCACTTGACGAGGGTTCCGAAGTTGGGGTTCTTGCGGTAGTTGGGGATGAGGGCGGACTGGACCCCGCGCCCCGCGCACTCGATGTCCACGCGCGGCCGGTCCACCTGAGCCAGGTTCACCCGCTTCAGGTCCCGCAGGCCCCAGAACAGCACCTGGGGGAGGAAGGGGAGGATGTGAGTGGGACAGGGAGCGTCCCCCTGGTGAAGCCAGGCAAGGCCCAGAGAGCAAATGTAACATGGCAATGAGAAAATCAGAGAGTTAATTTCCCTTCCCTTCTCCTTTACTTTCCCTTCTCCTTTCCATTCGCTTTCCCCTTTCCTTTCCTTTCCATTCCCTTCTCCTTTCCTTTCCCCTTTCTTTTCCATTCCCTTTCCCTTTCCGCTTTCCTTTCCTTTCCCTTTCCCTTCTCTTCTCCTTTCCTTTCC
>NW_020905687.1:0-309 GCF_003984885.1 Neopelma chrysocephalum | reverse complement strand
AAGGTGAGTGGGGGGTCAAGGGGGGGTCCCACACCCCCAAACCCCCCCAAAACCCCCCTCAACCCCCCCCTCGTCCCCCCCCCAGGTCCCCCACGGCATCAACTTCCGCGAGAAGAAGCCGAAACCCTCCCGGAAGAAGCCGGAAGGGCCTGGAGGGGGGGGAACCCCGGGGGGAGGATCTGGGGGGGCCCCCGAGGAACCGGGGGGGCCCCGGGGTCGAGTCGCCCGATTCCGGCACTTCCACGACATCTACGGATACTCTGGGGTGAGGGGGGGCCCCTGAATCTGGGGGGGGGAACTGGGGGTCAC
>NW_020905686.1:0-807 GCF_003984885.1 Neopelma chrysocephalum | reverse complement strand
TGTGGGGTGGTGAGTGTAGAGTGTGGGATGCTGGGATTGGGGTGCTGAGTGTGGGGTGCTGAGTGTAGGATGGAGAGTGTGGGGTGCTGGGAGTGTGGGGTGCAGTGTGGGGTGCTGGGAGTGGGATGTGGGATGTGGGATGCTGAATGTGGGGTGCAGTGTGGGGTGCTGTGAGTGTGGAGCGCTGGGAGTGTAGGGTGCAGAGTGTGGGGTGCTGAATGTGGGATGGAGAGTGTGGGGTGCAGAGTGTGGGACGGCCGGGCACCGAGGTTTGTGCAACCAGGGTTGAGCAACAGCCGGCACGGAGGATGTGCCGCACTGGGGGCTGTGCAGCACCGAGGGTTGTGCAGCACTGAGGGTTATGCACTGAGGGTTGTACACTGAGAGTTGTGCACCGAGGGCTGTGCAGCACTGAGCGTTCTGCAGCACAGGGCGTTGTGCACTGGGTGTTGTGCACTGAAGGTTGTGCACCGAGGGTTGTGCAGCACCAAGGGTTGTGCACTGAAGGTTGTGCAGCACCGAGGGTTGTGCATTGAGGGTTGTGCAATGAGGATTGTTCACCAGGGGCTGTGCACCAAGGGTTGTGCAGTACCGGGGGTTGTGCACCGGGCGTTGTGCACTGAGGATTGTGCACCGAGGGGTGTGCGCTGACGGTTGTGCAGCACTGAGGGCTGTGCACTGAGGGTTGTGCACCGAGGGTTGTGCACTGATGGTTGTGCAGCACCGAGGGTTGTGCACCGAGGGCTCTGTGACACCGCGAGCACGAGGGGCTGTGCAGCACTGAGGGTTGTGCACTGAGGGTTGTGC
>NW_020905685.1:0-665 GCF_003984885.1 Neopelma chrysocephalum | reverse complement strand
GGGTCCTTTAAGGTCACAGGGACCCCCCAAAACCCCCAAATTTGGGTTCTTTAATGTCACCAGGACCCCCCAAAACCCCCAAATTTGGGTCCTTTAAGGTCACCTGGGACCCCCCAGACGCCCAAATTTGGGACCCCCAGACACCTGAGACCCCAAATTTGGGTCCTTTAAGGTCACCTGGATCCCTCAGACCCCCAAATTTGGGTCCTTTAAGGTCACCTGGGACCCCCCAAAACCCCCAAATTTGGGTCCTTTAAGGTCCCCTGGACCCCCCAGACCCCCAAATTTGGGGGTCCCCCCTCACCCTGGAGTTGGACCCCCCCGTTTTTGGGGGCGTCCAGGTCGATCCGGGGCTCCCGACTGTGGCGGAGGCTGAAAACCAACCGGTGCAGCTGCAAAAGAACCCCCGAAAAATCACCCGGGACCCCCCAAAATTACTTGGGACCCCCCAAAAATCACCCGGGACCCTCCAAAAATCACCTGGGACCCCCCAAAAATCATCTGGGACCCGCCGAAAATCAGCTGAGGGGGGTCAAAATGCACCCGGGGGGGTCGAAAAATCGTCTGGGACCCCCCAAAAATCATTTGGGACCTCCAAAAAATCACCCGGGACCCCCCAAAAATCACCCGGGACCCCCCAAAAATCACCCGGGACCCCCCAAAAA
>NW_020905684.1:0-321 GCF_003984885.1 Neopelma chrysocephalum | reverse complement strand
ATCGCCCCAAAATCATCCCCAAAATTGCCCGAAAATCCACCCCAAAAATGCCCCAAAATCCAACCCAAAATTACCCCAAAATCCACCTCAAAATCCACCCCAAATCCACCCCAAAATGACCCAAAATCACCCCGAAATCGCCCCAAAGTCACCCCAAAATCCACCCCAAATCACCCCAAAATTCCCCAAAATCACCCCAAAATCCCCCCAAAATGACCCAAAATCCACCCAAAACCCCCCAAAATTCCCCCAAAACCCCAAAATTCCCCAAAACGGCCCCAAAACCCCCCGAATTCCCCCCAAAATTCCGCAGCCTCGTCC
>NW_020905683.1:0-520 GCF_003984885.1 Neopelma chrysocephalum | reverse complement strand
CCCCCCCAGACCCACCTGTGGCGATGGATGAGGGCACAAAAGGCCAGCCCGTCCCTCCAGCTCGTGGTGAAGTTCTGCACGTTCACATCGGGGTACCTGGGGGGGTCACGGGGGGGGTCAGAGACCCTCTGAGACCCCCCAGGACCCACATAGAGCCCCCCAGGACCCCCCCAGACCCCCTCACCCCGCGGTTTTCATCTGGCACCAGACCAGCAGCGCATCCTTGGCCGATTTCCTCTCGCGGGTGTCCCCGGTTTCCACACTGATGTCCTGGATCTGGGGAGGGGGAGATCAAAATTGGGGGCAGGGACCCCCAAAGGGGGTCTGTGGCTCCCGTGGCAGGTCCAGAACCCCCATAAGTGGGTCCAGGACCCCAAAAATGAGATGCAGGGACCCCCAAGTGGGTCTGTGACTCCTGTGGTAGGTTCAGAACCCCCATAAGTGGGTTCAGGACCCCCATAAGTGGGTCCAGAACCCCCAATAATGAGGTGCAGGGACCCCAAAATGAGTCTGTGGCTCC
>NW_020905682.1:0-943 GCF_003984885.1 Neopelma chrysocephalum | reverse complement strand
ATTTCCCTGAATTGGATAACCCTTTCTGTCACGCACCCATTAACCTCTCTAAATCAATGTGAACAAATAGTTAAAGTCGTACCATCTGTCGAAGTAAACCCTGACGTAATGTATCTTATAGTCTCTCATCTTTCAGCAGTGGCAAGGGGCATTTTTGTAGTCCCCACGCTCTTGACAGGACTGACGAGTTCCAACATTGCAATTTGTCTAACTGTCCATCTTCCGCCCATACAGCTGGAGGACCGCTTCCCGGTGGCCAAAATGATCCCCACTGATGACCTTCTCTGTGCGGTGTCATGGGAAGAAGAACAGAGGAATGACTCACTGACGGAAGTCCACTGGGCAACCTCAGTGAAGACCTCGCGACCTTTAATAACGTGTCGTGTTCATTTCCCCTTGTCTAGGCACCCACAGAGAGTGATGGTGGAGGGACTTTTGGACACGGGAGCGGATGTTACCATCGTTGCCTCCAAGGACTGGCCACATAGTTGGCCAGCCCACACAACGGACACAAGAGTTAGCGGTGTGGGAGGAGTTCAATACCCTGTCAGGAGTCGTGAGATAATAACAGTATACGGGCCGGAGAGCAGACCTGCATCTCTCCAACCGTACGTACTAAACATACCAATTACACTATGGGGAAGAGATGCCATGGAACAGTGGCAACTAACACTTGGGACAGAAGAAAATTTTTAGGAGGGGTCACTGAACAAGTGCAGCTGCCCAAACTGGTTTGGAAGACCGAAACACCAGTTTGGGTGGATCAGTGGCCCCTACCTACTCAAAAGCTGCAAATTCTAAATGATTTGGTGAATCAAGAATTGGCTAAAGGACACCTGGAGCCTTCCACCAGTCCCTGGAACACTCCAGTGTTCGTGATCAAAAAATCCTCAGGCTCCTGGAGATTTCTCCAGGACCTGCGCAAAGTTAATGAAGTCCTCGA
>NW_020905681.1:0-671 GCF_003984885.1 Neopelma chrysocephalum | reverse complement strand
GGGTCAGAACCGGACAAACTTTGAGCTCCCTTCCCACCCTCCCCTAGGGGAACATTCCCGGCATTCCCGGGGCGGCATTCCCGGGATTCCGGGGTCCGCACCACGTCGATGAGCTGCGCGATGGAGAGCCCGAAGCGCACGATCACCACGTCCGACGTGTTGGGCACCGGCCGCGACCAGCGGTTGTAGCCCGAGAAGAGGCGCTGGAAGAGCCGCTCCTCGGCGTGGCTGCCCCGGGAATGAGAGCCTGGAGCGGGAAAACCGGGAATTACGGCCGGGAATTACACACCAGCCACTGGGGAGGGGGCGGCAGGGAATTACAGCCGGGAATTACACGCCAGAGCCGGGAGGGGGCGGCAGGGGATTGCGGGAATTACACACACACACACACAAACCCCAATCCCTGCAAATCCCCCCGGCCTCGGGATCTGGAGAGGAATGGGATGGGGATTGGGATGGGGAGGAATGGGATGGGGAGAGGAATGGGATAAGAATGGGATGGGGAGAGGAATGGGAATGGGATGGGGAGAGGAATGGGATGGGGAGAGGAATGGGATTGGAATGGGATTGGGAGAGGAATGGGATTGGGATTGGGATTGGAATTGGGAGAGGAATGGGATTGGGATGGGGAGAGGAATGGGATTGGGATTGGGAGAGGAATGGGATTGGGA
>NW_020905680.1:0-721 GCF_003984885.1 Neopelma chrysocephalum | reverse complement strand
AGGGACAGGGGCAAGGGCAGGGATAGGGATAGAAGAGGATGGTAGAACCCGAGTTCACCCCGTTCTCCACTCACCCCATCCCCAGGAGAAGCTGCTGTCCCCCAATGCCGAGTCCTGGTACCCGGGAACGGGGTGTCCAACCTGAGGGACGTTACAAAGCAAACTGTGACTGGGGGGATGACGTTTCCTGGCAGACAAGCAGCTTTCGGGGCTGCAGCTAAAGGGGAGGACGAGCACCCAAACGGGGTTGGAGCAGCTCGAGGGGAACGGGGTGGGAGTGTGGGACACTGGGACACAGGACCCGCTCAAACAAACCAAACAAACCCGCTGCTGAGGGATGGCAGCACAGAACCACTCATGGTGACAGTCAACATTTAGGGCACGTTCTAGCAGCTTGCTGATGGAGTGCCAGGGACAAGAACTCTGGTGCAAACATCCTCCCAGTCCTGCACTGACTGAACACTGGTATTTCATTTAACCTGCACTAAAACACAGAGCTGAAACTCACCCTAAGCCATTAGTCAGTATTTAAAACACCACTGTGCTCCAGATGTGCATGGATGCCAATTTTAATAACTAATTAAGTTCATCTCAAAACTAATTAAAGACACTAATATACACCCAAACCAACTTACATCAACTATAATTAAAACTGCTTTGAAATATAATGTGCCGGGAGTCCAAAACAATGTACCCAACTTACATTAAACTTCTCAAGACA
>NW_020905679.1:0-433 GCF_003984885.1 Neopelma chrysocephalum | reverse complement strand
GCATTTAATGGGATTTATTGGGGTTTACAGGGATTTGTTGGGATTTAATTGGGATTTATTGGGATTTTTCCTCCAATTTTTCCCTATTTTTCCCAATTTTTCCCTCCCATTTTTCCCGTTTTCCCCCCATTTTTCCCTCCCATTTTTCCCATTTTTCCCAGATTTTCCCTGATTTTCCTCCATTTTCCCCTCCCCATTTTTCCCATTTTCTCCCTCATTATCCCCCCATTTTCCCTCCCATTTTTCCCGTTTTTCCCCCAATTTTTCCCTCCCATTTTTCCCCTCATTTTCCCCTCCCAATTTTTCCCGTTTCCCCCAATTTTCCCTGATTTTCCCCCATTTTTCCCTCCCCATTTTCCCATTTTTCCCCATTTTCTCCCTATTTTCCCCCCCATTTTTCCCATTCTCTCCCTCATTTTCCCTCCCCATTTTT
>NW_020905678.1:0-332 GCF_003984885.1 Neopelma chrysocephalum | reverse complement strand
CCCCCCCCCCGTGTCCCAATTTAAGGGGTGTCCCGGGAGGGCTCTGACCCCATTTTGGGGGTCTCGGGGTGCCCCCCCTGTGTCCCACATGAAGTTCAAGTTAAGGGGTGTCCTGGGGGGGCTCTGACCCCATAGTGGGGGTCTTGGGGTGTCCCAAGTTAAGGAGTGTCCCGGGGGGCTCTGACCCCACTCTGGGGGTGACCCCCCCGTGTTGGGGGTTCAGGGGGTGACCCCGGTGCCCCCCCCCTTGTCCCAAGTTAAGGGGTGTCCCAAGGGGGGTGTCCCGGGGGGGCTCTGACCCCACTCAGGGGGTGACCCCCCAGTGTTGGGGG
>NW_020905677.1:0-336 GCF_003984885.1 Neopelma chrysocephalum | reverse complement strand
CTCCGAGCTGGGGGGGCACGGGGGGGGTCAGCGGGGGGGACACCCCCACGGACACCCCACAGAGACCCCACAGACACCCCACAGAGACCCCACAGACACCCCCACAGACACCCCACAGAGACCCCACAGGCACCCCCACAGAGACCCCACAGACACCCCCACAGACACCCCCCGGACACCCCACGGACTGCAGGACCCTGGGGGGGCAGAGGAGGGGTCCCGGGGGGTGATGGGGCCGCAGGGGTCCCTCCCAAGGGTGGGCAGGGGTCCCTGGGGATGAAGGGGGGTGAGGGTCCCCAGGGGTCCCCGGAGGAGGGAAGGGGTCCCTTGAGGGGG
>NW_020905676.1:0-811 GCF_003984885.1 Neopelma chrysocephalum | reverse complement strand
TGGGATCCTCTGTGGCTGCCTGGCACACATATGTGATTCTGTGTGACTGCCTGGCACGTGCGTGTGGTACCCCCTGGGACCGCCTGGCACACGCGTGGGATCCTGTGGGACCCCCCTGCTACCCGCGTGAGATCCTCCGTGACCTCCTGGCACAGGCATGGGAGCCTCTGTGGCTGCCTGGCACATGTATGTGGTCCTGTGTGACCGCCTGGCACACACACGTGTGTGATCCCCTGAGACCGCCTGGCACATGTATGTGATTCTCTGTGACCGCCTGGCACATGCATGGGATCCCCTGGGACTGCCTGGCACACCCGTGGGATCCCCTGAGGGTGCCTGACACACGTGTGATACCCCCTGGGCTTGCTGGGCCCATGTATGTGGTCCTGTGTGACTACCTGGCACACGTGTGTGATCCCCTGAGACCGCCTGGCACATGGATGTGACTCTCTGTGCCTGCCTGGCACATGAGTGGGATCCCCTGTGGCTGCCTGGCACATGGCTGTGATACCCCCTGGGCCTGCCTGGCACATGTATGTGATCCTGTGTGACCGCCTGGCACAGGGGTGGGATTCCCTGGGACTGCCTGGCACATGGGTGTGGTACTCTGTGACCACCTGGCACACGCGTGTGATACCCCCTGGGACCGCCTGGCACACGGGTGTGATCCTGTGGGACCCCCTGGCACATGTGTGACACCCCCTGGCACACGTGTGTGATCCTGTGTGCCAGCCTGGCACACGGGTGACACCCCCTGGCACACATGTGTGGCGCACCCTGGCACATGTGTGTGACCTCCTGTGCCCCCCCC
>NW_020905675.1:0-420 GCF_003984885.1 Neopelma chrysocephalum | reverse complement strand
CCGGCCGGGGACTGCGGGAGCATCCCCCGCCCCCGCCTCCTCCCGCCCGTCACCCCAGAGACCGGCGCAACTCCGGGCGGACACTCTCCTGGCCAAGGTAAAGGCTCGGCGGGGTGGCGGCGGGAGCGGGCTGGGTTTGCAGCGGATGGTTATTTTGCAGCTCCCCCTGCTTTTGCTGTATTTCTGTATCTTTTTTTTTTTTATTATTTATTTTTCTCCCCCCTTCCCTCCCCGCGGCTGCCGGGCGGGGGATGTGCAGCATTCCCGGGGCGGATGGCGCACGGTGGTCACTCTCCTTTGGAAGTGCGGGAGGGAGGCGGCGGGGGACGTAAACAAGAACTTTTCGAGGCTCGGTTCGCCGCTTCGCCCCCTTTATCCCCCCCGAATTAATGACTGCGGCAGCGGCCCCGCGCCCTGCCC
>NW_020905674.1:0-611 GCF_003984885.1 Neopelma chrysocephalum | reverse complement strand
TGAGTGTGACACTGTGAGTGACACGGTGACTCTGTGTGACACCGTGTGACACTGTGACCGTGTCTGTGACACCGTGACTCCATGTGACACTGTGTGTGACACCGTGTGTGCCACACCGTGAGTGACACCGTGACACTGTGACCGTGTGTGTGACACCATGAATGTGACACTGTGAGTGACACGGTGACAACGTGACTGTGTGACATTGTGACACTGTGTGTGTGTGTGACACCGTGACAGGTGTGACACCGTCCCGGTGCGGGTGACACGGTGTGTGTGTGTGTGACACTGTGACAGGTGTGACATGGTGTGTGTGACACCGTGATGGGGTGACACGGCGGGGGGGGGTGTGACATCGTCACGGTGGGGGTGACACAGTGGGAGTGACACGGGGTGACAACACGTGACGGGTGTGACTGTCACAGGGGGGTGACACGGGGTGACAACACGTGTGGTGGCACGGTGACAGGTGTGACTGTCACAGGGGGGTGACACCAGCTGACCCCTGAGGGGGGGACACGGTGACACCCCCAAGGACACGGTGACACCCCCATCGGGTGCCCCCAGCCCTGGGTTCCCCCCCCCGGGGTGGATTTGGCGGGGGGGGGGGG
>NW_020905673.1:0-1166 GCF_003984885.1 Neopelma chrysocephalum | reverse complement strand
GTCACCCCTCAGCCCCTCCCAATCCCTTCAGTCCCCCCCAGTCCATCCCAGTCACCCTTCAACCCCTCCCAGTGCTCTCCTGCTCTCTCCCACTCCCCCCCAGTCCATCCCAGTCCCCTCTCAACCCATCCCCGCGCTCTCTTGTCTCTCCCAGTCCCTTCCCACTCCATCCCAGTTGCCCCTTTGTCCCGTCCAGCCTTCTCCCAGTCCCTCCCAGTGTCCCCAGTCCCCTTCCCAGCCCCTCCCAGTCCTTCCCAGTGTCCCCAGTCCCCTTCCCATCCCCTCCCAGTGCCCCCCAGTGTCCCCAGTCCCACCTTCTGCTCGCGGTAGCGCCCGTCCCGGAGGCTGTTCCCCAAATCCGCCGCCGATTTCCGCTCCACCACCACGTCCAGGACCAGCTCCCGGGGGGCGCGGCCTGGGGCGGGGCCACGTCCGGTCACGCCCACTTCACAGGCCACACCCACGGGCCACACCCCAGAGTGCAGACTGGGCTGTGCTGGGGGCGGAGCCACTGCCAGGCCACACCCACCATGAAGGTGTGGTTTGGTGTTGGCCACACCCACCACTCTGGGGGGCGGAGTCAGCACCGGGACCCTTCCTGAGGTCACTTCTGGGGGTGGAACCAACCCCTGGCCCCGCCCCCAAGGGACACACCCCCCCGAGCATGTCCATCGATCCTGGCCACGCCCCCAGACACACTCATCAACCCTGGCCCCGCCCACAGACACACCCATCGATCTTGGCTCCACCCACCCACCACACCCGGTTCCATGTGGGAGGAGCCTGGACATGGCCACACCCCCTGGGTACACCCAGCCCAGCTATTGGTTGTTGTGCTCTGGGGGTGTGGTCAGCCCCTGGTCCCACCCCATCAGGCTCCACCCCCTCCCCACCTCATGTCTGCTGCTGCCCCGCCCCCTTCAGCTCCACCAATCGCCCTTGGCCCCACCCTGCCCTTTGGCCACACCCACCTGTGGGTAGGTCCCTCCCCAAGGCCCCACCCCTATGTGGGCAGGTCCCTCTCTATGGCCACACCCCTTTCCTTTGGCCACACCCACCTGTGGGCGGGTCCTTCTCCCGGGCCACCCACAGGAAGTCCCCGACGTGGAGGCGCCGCAGCAGCACCGGGACCCCCCGAGCCCTGAGCAGGGCCGGGACCCCCCCCC
>NW_020905672.1:0-448 GCF_003984885.1 Neopelma chrysocephalum | reverse complement strand
CCCTTCATCCCTCCCTCCTGGTCACCCCAAACCCTCTGTTCTCCATCCCTTGCCCTGTGCACCCCAAACCCTCCATCCTTCCTTCATCCCTTGCCCTGGACACCCCAAACTCTCCATCCCTTGCCCTGGACACCTCAAACCCTCCATCCTTTGCCCTGGACACCCCAAACCCTCCATCCTTCTTCCGTCCCTTGCCCTGGACACCCCAAACCCTCCATCCTTCCTCCATCCCTTGCCCTGGACACCTTAAACCCTCCATCCTTTGCCCTGGACACCCCAAACCCTCCATCCTTCCTCCATCCCTTGCCCTGGACACCTTAAACCCTCCATCCTTTGCCCTGGACACCTCAAACCCTCCATCCCTTGCCCTGGACACCTCAAACCCTCCATCCTCCCTCCATCCCCCCCCCAGCACTCAGGGCACAGAGACCTATTGGGGGGTTGTTGG
>NW_020905671.1:0-313 GCF_003984885.1 Neopelma chrysocephalum | reverse complement strand
GCGGTCACGTGGGGCGGCCATTTGGCTGCGTCAGCCCCAAACCCCCCGGAATTGGCCCCAAACTGTCGCGGTGCGTCCCAAACCCCCCGGAATTGGCCCCAAATCCCCCGGAATTGGCCCCAGACCCCCCCCAGAACCGGCTCAAGAATGCCCTGAATTAGCCAAAATCTGCTCCAAACGTCCCAAACCGGCTCAAACTTGCCCCAAACACCCCGAATTAGTTCCAAACCACTGTGAAAGAGCCCTGACCTGCCCCGAATCACCCTGAATTAGCCCCAAATCTGCCCCAAACCGCCCTGAATTGACCCCAAAC
>NW_020905670.1:0-596 GCF_003984885.1 Neopelma chrysocephalum | reverse complement strand
ACCCCAAAATGCCTCCTTGGCTTTGTCAGCAGCTTTAATTAGCCCCACAGCAGCGTTAATTAGCGTTAATTGCAGGTTTGGGGGGCAGGGGGGTCCCCTCCCTGACGGCAACTCTGAGGTGTCATTTCCTGCCTGGAAAACGCCCCCGAATGCTGGAAAAAAAAGGCTTCCAGAGCCCACAAAACGCCTCAAAAACTCCTCAGAGAGCCTCGAAATGCCTTAAAATGGTGGGGGTTTATTCACCTGGTTGAAAAGAAGGAGTCCCGTGACTCAGCAGGGCCCGACACGGGCTGAAACGCCTCAATTTTGGTGCATTTCTGGGGGAGAGGAGGAACCAAAATGGTGGTTTGGGCCGTGCTGAAAAAAGGGGGCAAAAAGGGTAAAAAAAATAAAAAAAGGTGGTTTGGGCTTTGTTGGGATACAAAAAGGGGGGTTTGGGGTCTGTGTCCCCCTGAGAATTTTTTTTCTCCCGGAGATTTGGGATCATTTTGGGGCCCAAAGGAGCCTTTTCTGGCAGCGGCCCAACCCCGTGACGCAGCAAAAGAGAAAACAACGAAACAAGGGGTCGAATGAATGAACAAATAACAAAAAAAAAA
>NW_020905669.1:0-437 GCF_003984885.1 Neopelma chrysocephalum | reverse complement strand
CCCGGGCAAAAGCAGCGCGCGGGGACAACACACCCCCAAACCTCCCACCCCCCCCCCCCCCAAAAAAAACGGGACCCCCCACCCCCGTTTCCACCCCCCAACACCCCCTCTGGGTGAGCCCGCGGCGGGGAGGGGCACGGGGGGAGAGGGGGAGAGCCCCTGGCCTGGGTGGGGGTGATAAGGGGGTGCCCCACTTAGCTGGAGACCCGGGGGGATGGGGGGGGCAAAGGGGAGCCCCCCGAGCTGGTGGGGGGACAAAGGGGATCCCCCTTAGCTGGAGACCCCCCCCTCTCCGTGGGGAGATGGGGGGGGGCAAAGGGGGCCCCCCTGAGCTGGTGGGGGGGGATAGAGGGGGATCCCCCTTATCTGGAGACCCCTCTTTATGGGGACATGGGGGGGGAACTCTGTTAAGGGGGGGCACCTTGGGGTCTGGGGGG
>NW_020905668.1:0-783 GCF_003984885.1 Neopelma chrysocephalum | reverse complement strand
CTCCGACCTCATAGAGTGAGGGGGGCTTGGGGGGGACTCGGGGGGGGGCACTGGGGGACTTTAAGGGGGTTATTGGGAGGTACTGGGAGGTCCTGAAGGAGAAGTTGGGGTATTTAAGGAGTACCAGGGGGTTCTGGAGGGGAATTTGGGGTATTTAAGGGACACTGGGGGGTGCTGGGGGGCACCGAGGGTATTTAAGGGGTATTGGGGGTGTTGGGATATCAGAGGACCCCCGGGGGGGGGTCGGGGTGTATTAGAGGGGTATCGGGGGGACATTGGGGGGGGCATTAAAGGAGCCCCAGGGAATTGGGGGGGATTAGAGGGGATTAGGGGACCCCCGGGGGGTGTCAGAGAGGGGCTGGGGGTGGGTTTTTGGGGTCCCGGGGGGGGGTCATCGAGCCGTGTCCCCCCCGCAGTGACACGGCCGAGGAGGATGATGACCTCTACGACTGCGTCGAGGCCGAAGGCGACGACGGCGACGAGATCTACGAGGACCTGATGAGGGGCGAGACCCCCCCGGCTGCGGTGGGTGGGGCCCCTCGGACACCTTTGTGTCCCCACCCCTCGAGACCTGGGTCCTCCCCCCAAGACACCTGCGCCCCCTCGGTCACCTGTGTGTCCCCCCCCGGTCACCTGTGTGTCCCCCCCCGGTCACCTGTGTGTCCCCCAGACACCTCTCAAGACACCTCTGTCCCCCTCCCGGTCACCTGTGTGTCGCCCCCAGACACCTGAGTCCCCCCCCAGCCACCTTTGTCCCCCCAGGACACCTCTGTCCCCCCCCCC
>NW_020905667.1:0-852 GCF_003984885.1 Neopelma chrysocephalum | reverse complement strand
ATGGGGGGCACTGGGAGCACTGGGAATGGAATGGGGGGCACTGGGAGTGGAATGGGGAGCACTGGGAGTACTGGGAATGGAATGGGGGGCACTGGGAGCACTGGGAATGGGGGGTCACTGGGAATGTGGGGTTCTCTGGGAATGGAGGGTCACTGGGATCAGGACGGGGGTCCCTGAAAAGGGGCAGGGGGTGGGTTTTGGGGTCCCACCTCCATGAGGAAAACCCCCCGTTCCCGCGCGGTCTCCACCAGCTCCGACACCTCCCGGGCCGTGACCCCCATCGGCTTCTCCATGAGCACCGACAGCCCCGAGCGCAGGAACAGCAACCCCGCGGGCAGGTGGCACGGGTTCACCACCCCCACGTACACCACGTCTGGGGGGAACCCAAAAAAACCCCCCAAAAACAGAGTCAGGGCACCCCAAAACAACCTGACCCCAAAAAAACCCGGGTTCACCACCCCCACGTACACCACGTCTGGGGGAACCCAAAAAAAACCCCAAAAAACCACGGTCAGGGCACCCCAAAAAACCCCGACCCCAAAAACCCCAACTGCAAACACCCTGACCCCAAAAAACCCGGGTTCACCACCCCCACATACACCACGTCTGTGGGGGACCCCAAAAAAAACCCCCAGACACACGGTCAGGGGTCGGCCCCAAAAACCCCAAAAACCCTGACCCCAAACACCCCCCTGACCCCAAACCCCATCAGGGTGTCCCCAAAGCCCCCCGAGACACCCCAAACCCCAACAAGACAACTCCAAACCCCACCAGGGTGTCCCAAAACCCCATCAGGGCACCCCAAATCCCATCAGGGCACCCCCAAACCCCCCCAGGATGACCCCAAACCCC
>NW_020905666.1:0-784 GCF_003984885.1 Neopelma chrysocephalum | reverse complement strand
GGGGGGGGTGTCACCTTTGTCACCAGGTCGGGGCCGTGGTGGTGTTTGGGATGGAACTGGGTTGGGGATGGGGTGACCTTTGTCACTGGAGTGGGGCCATGGCGGTGTCACCCTGGCCACTGGGGGCGATGTGGGGGTGTCACCTTTGTCACTGGGGTGGGAGGGGTGGTGACCTTGTCACCAATTTGGGGACATGGCAGTGCCATCCTTGTCACTGGGGTGGGGACAGGTTGGTCTCAGCTTTTTCACTGGGTTGGGGGCGTGGTGGCATCATCCCTGTCACTGCTCTGGGGCCGTGGCAGTGTCACCCTGGTCACTGGGGTTCCGTGGTGTCCCCCCGTCCCTGGGTGAGGTCTGTGGTGTCACCTTGTCCCCCACTGGACTCCATGGTGACCCTGTGACCCCAGGTGGGCCCCATGGTGCCACCCTTGTCCCTGGTTTGAGGCCATGGCCGTGCCATCCTTGTCCCTGCGTGGTCTCTGACCGGGTTCTGTGGTGTCCCCATGGCCGGGTGGGTTCCCTGGTGTCACCTTGTCCCTGGGTGGGTTCCCTGGTGTCCCCTTGTGCCCGGGTGGGTGCCATGGTGTCCCCGTGTCCCGGTGGCAGAACGGGGACGCTGCCAACCCGGCGTGCCAGGGCATTTCGGGGGTGCTGGAGGCGTACCAGCGCAGCCTGCGCCGGGTGCAGCTCTACGGCCCCACCAACTTCGCCCCCGTCGTCAACCACGTGGCCCGGTAAGGGAGGGGGGTAACTGCAACCCCCCGTGTCACACAGAGCCCCCCCC
>NW_020905665.1:0-501 GCF_003984885.1 Neopelma chrysocephalum | reverse complement strand
CTTGAGGGATGTTTGGGAGTTCTTGGGGGGGGTCTGGGGGCTCCTGGAGGGTGTTTGGGGGTTCTTGGGGGGTGTGGGGCTCCTGGGGGATGTTTGGGGGCTCCTGGGGGATGTTTGGGGGCTCCTGGGGGATGTTTGGGGGCTCCTGGGGGACGTTTGGGGGCTTCTGGGGGGTGTCTGGGGGTCTTGGGGGATGTTTGGGGGCTCCTGGGGGGTGTTTGGGGGCTCCTGGGGTATTTTGGGCAGCTCTGGGGGATTTTGGGTAGTTTTGGCTGTTTTAGGGCGGTTGAGTGTATTTAGGGTAGCTCTGGGGGGTATTTTGGGTGATTTTGGGGTATATCTGGGGGTTTGGGGTCCCCCTAACCCCGTTTCTGTCCCCTCTCCCTGTCCCCTCCTCGGATTCATGGTCCCATGGGAGTTCCAGGTTGGATCCTGGAAAACATCCCCGTGGATGTGGCACTTGGGGACACGGGAAAGGATTCCCTGGGCAGTGCTGGGGGG
>NW_020905664.1:0-501 GCF_003984885.1 Neopelma chrysocephalum | reverse complement strand
GGGGTCCCCATCCCTCCAGGTCCTTTTGGGTGCTGGGGGGGTGACTGGGAGACAACTAGGCTGGAATTCTGGGGGTCCCCTTCCCTCCAGATCCTCTGGGGTGACTGGGAGACAACTGGAATTCTGGGGTCCCCATCCCACCAGGTTCCTGGGGTGACTGGGAGACAAGTGGGCTGGAATTCCAGGGGGTCCCCATCCCTCCAGGTCCTTTGGGATGTTGGGGGGTGACTGGGAAACAACTGGAATTCCAGGGGTCCCCATCCCTCCAGGTCCTTTTGGGTGCTGGGGGGGTGACTGGGAGACAACTGGGCTGGAATTCTGGGGGTCCCCGTCCCTCCAGATCCTCCGGAGTGACTGGGAGACAACTGGAATTCTGGGGGTCCCCATCCCTCCAGGTCCTTCAGGGTGACTGGGAGACAACTGGGCTGGAATTCTGGGGGTCACCGTCCCTCCAGGTCCTTTGGGATGCTGGGGCGGTGACTGGGAGACAACTGGAATTCC
>NW_020905663.1:0-542 GCF_003984885.1 Neopelma chrysocephalum | reverse complement strand
GGGCCGGGCCTCGCCGCTTCCTCCGCCGCGGGAACCGAGCCGGGAGCGGGAAGCGGGAGCGGGAAGCGGGAAATGCCCCGGGAAGGGCCGTCACTTCCCGGAAGCGCCGGCGCTTCCTCCCCCGACAACCCCCGGAAAGAGCCGAGGGGTCACGGAAAGAGCCGAGGCCCAGCCGAGCCTCCCCCGGAGCCGCTCCGAAAGCTGCCGAGGCCGCTCCGGAAGCGCCCGAGGCGGCGCCGAACCCCCTCCGGAGGTGCCCGAGCTGTTCCGGAGGCGCCCGAAGCGGTTCCGGAGGTTCCCGAAGTCCTTCCGGAGTTCCCCGAGCGCGCTCCGGAGTTCCCCGAAGTCTCTCCGGAGTCACCCGAAGTCTCTCCGGAGGCGCCCGAAGCGGCTCCGGAGGTGCCCGAACCGGCCGTGCCGGCGCGGAGGCGGCGGGAGCGGCGATGAAGCGCGGCCGGGGCCGGGCCCGGGGGTAGCGCGGCCGAACGAGCGGCCATGGCGGCCAACATGTACCGCGTCGGGGGTGAGCGGCACCGGGGGGG
>NW_020905662.1:0-329 GCF_003984885.1 Neopelma chrysocephalum | reverse complement strand
GGGGGGGTGTTGGGGGGTCCGGGAAGGATTTGGAGGGTTCTAAGAGGGATTATGGGGGAAATCGGGGGGTCTGGGAAGGGTTATAGGGGGGCCGGGCGGGTTATGGGGTGTTCTGGGGGGGTCTTACAGACTTTTGGGGGGTCTGGGATGATTTTGGGGGAGTCTGACGAGATTTTGAGGTGAATCTTTGGGGCGTTCTGGCAGGATTTGGGGGGGGTCTAACGGGCTTTTGGGGCGTGTCTTCGGTGGGTTCTGGGAATATTTGAGGTGTTCCAGGAGGATTTGGGGCGACTTTACCCTCCCCCAACCACCCATTGGGGGGGGGGGGG
>NW_020905661.1:0-836 GCF_003984885.1 Neopelma chrysocephalum | reverse complement strand
TAACACAGGAGGGTGACACAGGGTGACACAAGAGGTGACACGGGGGGTGACACAGGTGACACAAGAGGTGGCACGGGGGGTGACACAGGGTGACAGAAGAGGTGACACAGGTGACACGGGTGGGTGACACAGGGTGACACAAGAGGTGACACAGGGGGGGTGACACAGGTGACACAAGAGGTGACGCGGGGGGTGACACAGGGGGGTGACACAAGAGGTGACACGAGGAGGTGACCCGGGGAGGTGACACAAGGAAGTGACACGGAGGGGTGACACAGGTGACACAAGAGGTGACACAGGCGGGTGGCACAGGTGACACAAGAGGTGGCACGGGGGGGGTCTCACCGCAGCGGAAGGTGCCCGCCCGGGCCATCATGGGCACGGCGACGTGGCTGCCATCGGCCCTGCGGAAGGGGCGGGCGCGGGTGGCCCGGGGGGGGAAGGGGGTCGCCCACCCCCCTCGGAAGAACTGCGCGCTCGCCACCACCAGGCGCGTGCGGGGACCCAGAGCCCCGGGGGGCACCAGGGACCCCAACAGACCTGGGGAGGGGGCGACACACGGGGAGGGGGTCAGGGACACAGTGACACACACCCCCCCCAGAAAGGGACACGAAGGTTTCCTCACCCATTGACCCCCCCCCCAAAAGGGTCCCAGGGATCTCCACGACCACTGATCCCACCAAAAAGGGACCTCCCACCCATCACCCTCCACCCTGGGGATCCCTGAACCCATCAACCCCCCCCCAAAACGGTCCCAAACGCCACCCACCCCCTCCCCAGGTAACCCAGGGGACCCCAGACCCCTCACCCCCCACCCCGGGGGTCCCAAACATCCC
>NW_020905660.1:0-375 GCF_003984885.1 Neopelma chrysocephalum | reverse complement strand
TCCCCTCATTTTCCAGCTCACTCTGAAAGCTTTTTTTTGGGGGGGGGCAATTTTCCTACATTTTCCCACATTTTCCACTTTTTTTCCCCTTTATTTTCCGAGTTTTCCCCTCTCTTTTCCACTTTTTCCCCCCATTTTCCAGCTCCTTCCAGGTTTTTATTGGGGGGGTCAAAATTCCCACATTTTTCCCATTTTCCACCTTTTTTCCCCCCATTTTCCTCCTTTTTTCCCTTTATTTTCCACCTTTTCTCCCCATTTTTCACCTTTTTCCCCCCCATTTTCCTGCTCTTTTCCCCCCCATTTTCCAGCTCTTTCCAGGTTTTTATTGGGGGGGGGGTTGGGGTCAAAATTCCCACATTTTCCCCATTTTCCAGT
>NW_020905659.1:0-452 GCF_003984885.1 Neopelma chrysocephalum | reverse complement strand
TCTGACCCCAAATGTGATTTCTGGCCCCAAAACGAGCCCCAAACCCGTCCCGTGGAGCCTCCTCAGCGCCGGGGGAGGGGAAGGAAAGAACGGCCAGAAAAAGGAGTTTTGACTTAAATAACAGCTTTTTTTTATCTCATTTTTTAATTTACACAATAAAAAACCACCTTTGGCACCCGGGGGGGGTTGGGGGCAGCAGATCCCTGAAGCGAAAGGTTCCCCCCCCCCCGAGGGGCGACGAGAGAGAGGCACCGAAATCGTGAGGATTTGCCCCAAAAGGAGCCGAGGGGGGGGGGGGACACGGGGGGGCTTTGGCAGAGCACGGGGGGATCCCCCCCCCCCCCAAAAAGGGAGGGATGAGGGGCTTTGGCAAAGCAACGGGGGGGCCCCGTGTGACCCCCCTGGCCCCCCCCCGAGCCTTTTCTGCTGGAAAAAAAAAAACAGCCAAAAAA
>NW_020905658.1:0-454 GCF_003984885.1 Neopelma chrysocephalum | reverse complement strand
GTCCCAATTTTGGGGGTCCCAATTTTTGGGAGGGTCCCAATTTTGGGGGTCCCAAACTTAGGGGCCTCAGGTGTTGGGGGGTCCCAAATTTGGGGGTCTGGGGGTCTCAGGTCCTTGAAGGACCCAAATTTGGGGGTCTTGGGTGCCCAGATGACCCCAAAACCCCCCAAATTTCGGGCTCCCACCCCCTTGAACTCCCCAAATTTGGGGGTCTCAGGTACTTGAAGACCCAAATTTGGGGGTCTCAGGTGTTGGGGGGTCCCCAAATTTGGGGGTCTTTGGGTCCAGGTGCCATTGGGACCCCAATTTTGGGGTTTTGGGGGGTCCCAGATGACCTTGGGGGTCCCAATTTTGGGGATTTTGGGGTCCAGGTGACCCCAAAACCCCCAAATTTCGGGGTCCCACCCCCTTGAACCCCCCAAATTTTGGGGGTCCCTCCCCCCTCTCACCTCCC
>NW_020905657.1:0-393 GCF_003984885.1 Neopelma chrysocephalum | reverse complement strand
TGCAGGTCCCACGCCATCGCCTGCGTGAACCAGTTCATCATGGACCGGGCGCAGGCGCTGATGGAGAACATCGACACCTTCATCGAGGTCAGGGGGGGACCAGGGGGGGTCTTGGGGGGCTCAGGGGGGGTCCAGGGGAGCTCACCTGTGCCCCCCACACCCTTCCCCAGCACCTGTTTGCCCTGGCCGTGGACGAGGACCCCGAGGTGAGGAAGAACGTGTGCCGGGCGCTGGTGATGCTGCTGGAGGTGAGGATCGACCGCCTGCTGCCCCACATGTACAGCATCATCCAGGTGAGGGGGTTTTGGGGGGTTTTTGGGGTCTTGTGGGGGGTTTGGGGGGTGATTTGGGACAGGGGGGGATGTACAGGTACAGCATCATCCAGGTGAGGGG
>NW_020905656.1:0-414 GCF_003984885.1 Neopelma chrysocephalum | reverse complement strand
TTGGGACCCCAAAATCTCCTTTGGGACGCCAAAAACTCCTTTGGGACCGCCAAAACCCCTTTGGGACCCCAAAAATCCCCCCCAGTCTCATTTCAAGGGTCTCCCGGTGGGATTTAATCCCCCCAGCCCCATTTTGGGGTCTCCTGATGGGATTTAACCCCCCCAGCCCCATTTTGGGGCTCTCCCAGTGGGATTTGAGCCCCCCCAGCCCCATTTTGAGGGTCTCCCAGTGGGATTTAATCCCCCCAGCCCTATTTGGGGCTCTCCCGGTGGGATTTGAGCCCCCCAGCCCCATTTGGGGCTCTCCCAGTGGGATTTGGGGTCCCCCAGCCCCATTTTGGGGTTATTTGGGGGTCTCACGAGGGTCCCCCCCCAGGGCTGTTGGGATTCGTGGCCTGTTCGTGGTACGCCCAC
>NW_020905655.1:0-429 GCF_003984885.1 Neopelma chrysocephalum | reverse complement strand
GGGGGGAAAAAGGGGGAAAAAAGGGGGAAAAAGGGGTTAATGGGGAGAGGGGAGTGAAGAGAGGGGATGGGAAAGGGTTTAAGGGGGAGTCCTGAAGGGGTCTGGGGGTCCCAGAAGGGGTTTGGGGGGGTCCTGGAGGAGTCTGGGAGTCCCAGAAGGGGTTTGGGCAGGGTCACAGGACAGATTTTGGGGGGTCCTGGAGGGGTCTGGGGGTCCCAGAAGGGGTTTAGGGGGTCCTGGAGGGATCTGGGAGTCCCAGAAAGGATTTGGGGGTCCCAGGGTGACCCGGGATGGGGTCTGGGGGTCCCAGGAAGGGTTTGGGGGTCCCGGGGTGACCTGGGTCAGGGTCTGGGGATCCCAGGAAGGATTTGGGGGTCCCAGAGTGACCTGGGGAGTCTCAGGAAGGATTTGGTGGTCCTGGGGTAACCC
>NW_020905654.1:0-332 GCF_003984885.1 Neopelma chrysocephalum | reverse complement strand
GGTCCCGGCGGGATACGAATACGTCAACAGGGTGAGTCCCTGAGCCCCGGGTGGCCCAGTGGCTACTGTGGCCCCCCCGGTGACCACCGGTGCCGCCCAGGACACGCTGGGCTCGTGGCAGCGCTGCGTCTCCGCCTGCTCGGCCGCCCTGGCCAAGGGTCGGCCCGTCGTCGTCGACAACACCAACCCCGACCCCGAGTCGCGACAGAGGCCAGTGGGGGCACTGGGAGGGCACTGGGAGGGGTTGGGGGGCACTGGGAAGGTGCTGGGAGGCGTTGGAGGGCACTGGGAGCTGAGTGGGAGCACTGGGAGGGTGCTGGGAGCTACTGGGG
>NW_020905653.1:0-824 GCF_003984885.1 Neopelma chrysocephalum | reverse complement strand
GGGGGGGGGTCCTGACTCACCACTGGAAGTACAGGAAGACCTGTCCCACCTGTGGAGGGGGAGCGGGGGGTGAGTGGGGCAGGTTTGGACCCCCCAGACCCTTCCCCACATGGAGAGTGGTGGGCACAGACCCCCCCTGGGCCCCCCCCAGCTGCTTTCCCAGCACCAAGCCAATCCCAAGGAGCCGTGGGAATGGCAGCACTGGGATCACGGCCCGGGAATGCTCGGGAAGGGGGGGTAAGGGATGTCCCAGGGGGGCCCATTCCACACTGGGCGTGTTCCAGGCCCGGGGGAGGAGCAGGGATGTGCTTCCAGGGATGTGATTCCAGGGATGTGATTCCAGCATTGCCATAAAAGGGAGTGAGGAGGGAACAGGCCGGGAGCAGCCAGAGCCACGCTGGGATACACAATTCCAAGGGGTGGGAGCCACAATTCCAAGGGGTGGCAGCCACAATTCCAAGGGGTGGCAGCCACAATTCCAAGGGGTGGGATACACGATTCCAAGGGGTGGGAGCCACAATTCCAAGGGGTGGGAGCCACAATTCCAAGGGGCGGGAGCCACAATTCCAAGGGGTGGGATACACAATTCCAAGGGGTGGGAGACACAATTCCAAGGGGTGGGACACACAATTCCAAGGGGTGGGATACACAATTCCAAGGGGTGGGAGCCGCTCCCTGGGGTGACAGCCCTCACCCCAGGAGGTGACGATTCCCTGCCCCAGGAAGGATGGCCAAACACGGGGGATTTATCCCTCTATAATTCCCTGATTCCAGAGAGAAGATAAATCCTCCTCCTCCCCCCACAGCAGCCGGCTCTGACTCAC
>NW_020905652.1:0-655 GCF_003984885.1 Neopelma chrysocephalum | reverse complement strand
GGCGGATCCAAAATGGCGGCGGGTCCTGAGGGAGGGAGGGAGGGCGCATCTTCCCCGGTGACGTCATGCCCACACCTTGCCCTCACAATCATGGCGGTTGGAGCCTCCTCTCCTTGTGCGCATGCGCCAATGCCATAACCACGCCCCTTTACTGTGAGGCGCGCTGCTATTGGTGAAATACTTTTCCCGCCTCACAGCCAGGCCACGCCTCCTTGCGGGCTGCCCTTACCCAAAATGGCGGCGCGCGTACTTTTTTGTGGCGCTGCGCATGCGCGAAGTAAAACCGTGCTCATTAACCCTCAATTTGCCCCCAGAGCCTCAAAGGGGCCCCCCCGGACCCTCGGTTTGACCCCCAGAATCAAATAAGGTCTGGAGACCCCCCAAAAGATCCCCCTCAGAGCCCCCAGTTTACCTCCTGGCCCCCCAAAAAGTGATCTCCAGACCCCCAAATGGGACCCCACGGCCCCCCAAGGTGTCCGTGAGGCCCCCTAAGCGCTCCCCGGCCCCCCCAGTTTGGCTTCTCAGTCCCCTCAGCTGCCCCCCAGAACCTCAAATTTACCTCCCAGGTATCTCAACTCACCCTCAGACACCTCAAAGTGCCCCAAAGACCCCCAATTTCCCTCCCCCAGGTTCCCGAATCTGCCCCCCAGACCCC
>NW_020905651.1:0-1751 GCF_003984885.1 Neopelma chrysocephalum | reverse complement strand
GATTTACTCCCCGGGACCAACCCAGTCCCCGTACTGCTGCACCATACTTATTATTTTTATTCTTTTATATATACTATAAATATATACAGTATATACACACTAATTACTCGCCACCACATAAAGGAGTACATATAGGAGCCCCTAATTACTTAATTACCTTCTAATTGGTTAATTAATTAATGACTTAATTGGTTAATTAGATAATTAATTTTTCTTCACCACACCATAGCAATCACCCAAACGTAACAAAAAGAACCACCCACATATCAAAACCACCACCAACTCATAACCACATCGTAACCACCACCCCCTCACTACCACGTCGTAAGGACCACCCCCTCATAACCACAACCCAGACATTATCTCATCATAATCACCACCACCACCCCCTCATTACAACATCACAAGCACCACCGCCGCATTACCACACCACAAGCACCACCCACACATTACCACATCATCAGCACCACCCCTTCATTACCATACCATAGCCACACCCCCTCATTGCCACATAATTGCCACACCCCCTCATTACCACATCATTGCCACACCCCCTCAATACCAAAGCATTGCCCCACCCCATCCACACGACGTCACTTCCCAACGCCATCATTACCACCCTGTACTAAGTACTTAATAACCTAATGACCTAATTGCTTAATTGGATAACTAATTTTTTTTCGCCACCCCATAGCAACTACACAAACGTAACAAAAGCACCACCCCCTCATCACCACATCATAAACACCACCCCATCATTACCACATCGTCAGCACCACCCCTTCATTACCATACCATAGCCACACCCCGTCATTGCCACATCATTGCCACACCCCCTGATTACCACCTCATTGCCACACCCCCTCATTACCACCTCACAGCCACACCCCCTCATCACCACCTCACAGCCACACACCATCATTACCAGATCACCACGCCCACCCCCTGCAAACCCTACTTCACAATTACCAACACACCCACACACCAAAAAGCACAACACCAGCACACGCTAATGACCAATGACCACACCCACGCACCACTACCCCAACAACTAGGGTTCCACCTCACAGGTACGGTTATCTTTACAATTCCACTTACACACAGAGCTTCCTTTTACATTCACACCTTACACTCACAGCTTACACATCATGACCACAACTCAGCTTCACAGGTAAGGGTCACAACTTCAGACCACAGGTGACGGTCACAGCACACAGTCAGACGTGACGATCACAAGTGAGGAACACACGTAACAGCTCACAGCTGACAGGTGACACATGCGAAGTCACACCCAAGAGGTCACAGGTAACACTCACAGGTCACAGCTCAGGAATCACACATGACAGGTCACACCCGACAGGTCACAGGTGACAGTCACAGGTAAAGGTCACAGCTTAGAGTCACATGTTACAGTTAAGGGAAGGGGTTACAGCTCAGAGTTACTCTTACTGTTAGGGTTACAGTGACATACGAGGGTCACAGCTCAGGGTCACAGCTTACAGTCACGACTTAGGGTGACAGGTTACAGTTACGGTCACGGGTTAGGGTCACGGGTTAGGGTCATGGGATAGGCTTAGCATTCAGGGTCACGGGTTACGGTCACAGCTTAGAGTCACGGGTCATGGGTAAGGGGTCACGGGTGAGGGGTGACGGGGGAGTGGTGAGGGGTGAGAGTTAGGCTTAGGGTTAGGGGTAAGGGGTTAGGGGTTACGGGTTAGGGTTACGGTTAGGGGTTAGGAGTTAGGGGTTAG
>NW_020905650.1:0-10683 GCF_003984885.1 Neopelma chrysocephalum | reverse complement strand
TGGGTTTGTGGAGCACAAAGGCCAAGGCCTGAGCCCCAGGCCCTGGCACAGCAGATCCTGTCCCTCCCGGCTGGCTCAGGGCTGTTTGGGGGGGCAGTGGGATGGGAGGGGGAGGAACAACAAAGGCCCAAAACTGGGCAACCCCTGCCAGGCTCCTGAGGGAGGGGCGAGGCAGAAACCAAGTGCAGAACCTGCAAGGCAAGTTGCTTGTGGTGGCCTGAGTGGCAGAGGCAGCTGGCAGAGGCAAGGGGACAAAGGCCTGGGTGCCTTTGGGCCTTGCAGCCCTGCCAGAGCCCTTGGCCATCTCTCCTGCAGGCTGTCCTGCCCTGGCCCTGCTGCTGCTCTGGCCTTGCAGGCTGCACACACCCCTCCTGCTTTCCCACCCCCCTCCCAGCAGCATTTCTAGACCCTCCCTGATGTCTCTGCACCAGCTCTGGCTGTTGCCATGTGCACTTGGCCTTATTACCTTGGATCCTGAGCCCCTATGCCACAGGACATCCCTCCCAGAGCCCAGGCCCTTCTCCTGGGGGTCACTGCAGAGCTGAGCAGATCCAGGTCACCTCCCGTTCCTCTGCCAACCCCCTGGGCCTGCTCTGGGCCCTGCAGGTCCTTGCCCTGCTCCCAAGGGCTGTGGGGGTGCTTAATGGTCAGGGCTTGGGGTTTAGAGCTCAGGGTGGGGATTAGGCAGAACTTTGGGAGGTTTGTTGTTCTGCTGGCAGGGTCTGGTTCATGATTAGGGGAAGAGGGTTTTGGGCTGGGTTAGGATTAAAGCTTGGCTTTTCATACTGATACTACAGATTTGGTAATGGGGTGGGCATTAGAGGTTAAATAAGAGTCTGGAGTTCTTGGTTTGGGCTTTTTCTGGCTTAGAATTAGAGCAGTGGATTCCTTTCATTGGGAGGGGCGCCACTTTTGGGTACTGTTGGGGCTTGAGGTTACAAAGTGCATAACGGTCCATCAGGAATGTTTGCACACTCAGTGTTTCAGCACCCTCAGCACTCCCTGAACCTGGTTTTACCTCATCAAAATCTTTCCTCTCTGCTGGTCAAGCCCCTCTTTCCTTCCCCAAATATCCAATCCTTTTTGTCCCAGTTCCTCCTAATCTCCCCCAGACTTTCATCTGGTTGGGCTCAGCTCTGTGATGACACTGTGCAACCTCATGGAATCAAGGGGCCATTGTGGCACTGCAGGGCCTCCTGGAAACCAAGGAACACAGGGACACTGTGAAATCTTGTAGAACCAGGGGACCATTTAATATTTGCAGTCTCATGGAACAAAAGGAACCCTGAAACATTTTGGAACCTCATGGAACCAGGGAGCCATTGTGTCACATTGGTGCCTCATGGAGACAAGGAAACCATGGGACACAGCGGAACCTCATAAAATCAGGGGGCCACTGCGACACTATAGGGCCTTTTTGGAACCAAATGGACCTTGGGACACTGGGGAACCCTACGGAATCAAGGGACCATTGTGACACTGGGGAAACTCGTGGAAAATGGAACCTATGGACACTGTGCAACTTCATGGAATCAAGGGGTCATTGTGACACTGAGGACACCTCATGGACTCAAGGGACCACCATGACACTACAGGGCCTTTTGGAGCTAAAGGAACCTGGGGACACTGTGCAGCCTCATGGAATCAAGGGTCCATTTTGACACTGCAGGGCCTCATGGAAACAAAACAAAATCCAGGCTTGTCCAGGTCCTGAGGGTGATTCAGAAGGGAGGCAACAGTGATTTCTCCCTACAGACCCACCACTCCAGTGGTATCTCCCTGCAGTCCACTGAGCATTTTTGCCAGTGCCTCCCTGCCCTGAAGGTTTCTGTCCATCAGGCTGGAGCTGAGGGGGTTGGGCAGGTGCCTGAGGAGGGTGTAGAACAAGGGCTGTGTCCAACTGTGCCAGGAGGGCTGTGCTGGGCAGTGATGAGGAGGCTGCAGAAAACAGTGGCACAGGGGAGGTGAGAGGAGCAGGTGGAGAGACCTTGTGCCTGCCCACGCTGGGCAGGAGCTGCCCCCAGATGGCAGCTCTGAAGCACTCACAGCATGTCCCTGTGAACAGGAGGGGAAGACTGGGTCTAAAAATGAAACCTGGAAAGCAGAGAGCAGGAGTGTCATGGTGTCACTGCAGGAGAGTTCCAGCCCTGGAGCAAGGTCACAGAAGAAGTGACCCAGTCCATGCACTGGCCTCAGAAGATCCCACAGCATCCTGGAGATGCTGTGAGGGAGCCGAACTCTGCTTCAGAAGTTCCCAGGGCCTGTCCCTGCCTGTGCTCCAAGGGCTTCCAGCCCACAGGACTGTGCTCAGAGAGCACTCAGGCCTTACAGCGACAAAGGGGCTCAGGAGGACAGTGTGGAAGTGGCAAGAGAGCAGCTCTGGAAAGACCAAGCTCTGCTGCTCCCTGGCAGTGCTGCTGGGCTGGGATTATTGTCCCCTTCCCATTTGCAAATCCACCCTGTCCTGCAGTGTGCTGTCCTTTAGGAACATCTAAGAAGAAGGGTCTTGGACAAGGAAGGCCCTGCAGGGTCCTTTATTTTTTTTAAATAATCAGAGAGCACAATTCATCATTTTTACATCTCTGGGTCAAATTCAATGGGTAGACAATAAATTAGAAGGCAGATGGATAATAATATTTAATTGCACAGAAAATTATTGCAAGAAAAACCCGATGACCTCCACGAAAAACCTGAGAGGAAAGGCTGGGCCATTAAGGAGTCCCCTTCTGAATGCTATGAACCACAAAACAGGCACTTTATTGCTCCTGAAAAGCATCCACTTATCATTTTTCTCAGGACATCCTTGATCTGCTGATTCCTGAGGCTGTAGATGAAGGGGTTCAGTGCTGGAGGCACCACCGAGTACAGAACTGACAGGGCCAGATCCAGGGATGGGGAGGAGATGGAGGGGGGCTTCAGGTAAAAAACACGGCAGTGCTCACAAACAGGGAGACCACGGTCAGGTGAGGGAGGCACGTGGAAAAGGCTTTGTGCCGTCCCTGCTCAGAGGGGATCCTCAGCAGTCCTGAAGATCTGCACATAGGAGAAAACAATGAAAATGAAACAACTGAACACTAAACAGGCACTAACCATAAGAAGCCAAATTTCCCTGAGGTAGCCTGAGTGTGAGCAGGAGAGCTTGAGGATGTGTGGGAGTTCACAGAAGAACTGGCCCAGGGCATTGCCCTGGCACAGGGGCAGGGAAAATGTATTGGCTGTGTGCAGCAGAGCACTGAGAAATCCAGTGGCCCAGGCAGCTGCTGCCATGTGGGCACAAGCTCTGCTGCCCAGGAGGGTCCTGTAGTGCAGGGGTTTGCAGATGGCAACGTAGTGGTCATAGCACATGATGGTGAGGAGATAAAACTCTGCTCTAAGAAAGAATATGAGTAGAAAAACCTGTGCAGCACATGCCATGTAGGAGATGGTTGCGGTGTCCCAGAGGGAATTGTGCATGGCTTTGGGGACAGTGGTGCAGATGGATCCCAGGTCTGTGAGGGAGAGGTTGATCAGGAAGAAGCCCATGGGGGTGTGCAGGTGGTGGTCGCAGGCTACGGCGCTGAGCATGCGGCCATTGCCCAGGAGGGCAGCCAGAGAGATGCCCAGGAAGAGCCAGAAGTGCAGGAGTTGCAGATCCCGCCTGTCTGCAAATGCCAGGAGGAAGAACTGGCTGAGGGAGCTGCTGTTGGGCATTTGCCGCTTCCCAGCACAGGGTCTGCTCAGAAAAGGAAGCCATAGGGTAGAGTTAAGACAGATGCCTCTGACAATATCTCTCCAGATTTCAAAACAATTCATTTCAAGATTAAATCAAATTTTTCTTCCTAATATGTCCTGGCAGAGGGTGCTGTGTGGCAGGAGCTCTTGCCATGTGCTGCGATGGAGTTTAACGTGTTTCCAGGCCAGCACTGTAGTTGCGCTGGACAGAGCATGACAGGAGCCCTCCCGCAGAGAAGCCAAGGGCTGGGACAGGAGAGTGCCCACCCCCAAGGGAAGGCTCAGCACTGCCCAGGATCCTGCCCAGGCAGAGCTGGGCCTTGCTGGGGGCAGCTCCAAGCCCAGCAGCACAGGCCCAGCAGAGAGGGCAGGGTCCCACAGGGGAGATGTTCTCCAGGCAGGGGCAGCTCCTTGCCCAGCACACAGTGCCCAGCAGAGCTGCAGGGAAGGGCCCCCAGAGCTGCGTGAACACCCCCTCCCCCAGACCTTGGGGGCACTTGCCCCCCACTCCCTGCCCAGGTCTCTGCTGCCTGGAGCTGACCCTGCCAGCAGCTGCTTCCCTGGGCCCAGGGCTGGGCCCTGGCAGTGCTGCCAGAGCCCATCCCAGCCCTGGGGGCTCAGCTCTGCCCTGCAGAGCCCTCCCAGCAGCACAGGGCACTGCCCAGGGGCATTTCTGGCTCGGCAAGCTCTGCTGGCAATGTCAGAGCAACCCTGAGGAGGCTGGAACAGTGACACTGATGCGTCTATAAGACAGTTTTGATGTCTGATACTCTCAGGTTCAATCCCCTCTAATCTAACAGATATCAAATTCAAGTGTCTCCTCCTGTGCTCAGAGATTAATTTCCCTGTCGAAGTCAACACCCAGAAAACCCAGAGTATAACACTGAAAGAACTGGTTCATTCTCTTTAATGTACCCCCTGTCTGTCTGTGCCTCTTGCAAATACCTTCTGGGAAATTTCCTTAGATCTGGAGCTGTGACCAGCCCTCATCCCTGCAGCACACTGTGGAGATCAGAAGGACTCTGCCCTGCTCTGCCCTCCCAGGAGTTGTTCCTCCCCCACAGCCCTTCTCCCCCAGCCCCGTGGAAGCTCCTTGGCCGGGCTGAGAGCTGCCCCTGGCAGGCAGCAGAGTCCCTGCCCCAGCACACAGAGCCCTGGGGGCAGGACCCTGCTCTGCACCACAGCCCTGGGCACCCCTGGCTGCACCCCCACCTTCCCAGACCACAGCCAGCCCTGGCACAGGGAACCTTCTTGCCCTGGGCCTCTGAGGGGGCAGCAGCAAGCCCTGCTCTGCAGCAGCTTCTCCTGCTGCACCCCAGGAAATCCAGCAGAGCCATCCTGACAGCTCCTGCCACTGGGGGCATTTGGCAGCTGGGAGAGGCACTTGCAGGAACTCACCTGCACTGCTCTGCAGCCAGAGCCTGAGCGTGGCAAAGGGCTGGCAAGGTTCCTGCCCTGAGCAGCTCTGCCCTGTCCTCCCACCCCAGGATCCCTTGAACCTCCTGCTCCCTTCTCCTCTCTGCCCTTGCTGCCTGCAGCTCCTGCCCTGCTCTGCCATATGACCACTTCCTCTGCACTGCAGCAACTGGGAGAGTCCTGCTGAAAGATCCTGGAAGCTGTGGGATGTGCCACCTTTAGGAGATGCCTCTAGGAGGGGAAGTTGAACTTTCCTACATCCAGAGAATTCTTCATTCAAATCCTGGGAAGGTTTCTCGTGTAGTGAGAGCTCAGTCACCTCCCAGCCCAGGCTGCCTCTCATCTCTCTGCCTTCTCTCCTGTGCCCTGGGTGCTGCAGGCAGTGCCCTCAGCCCTGCTGGGCTGTGCAGAGGAGTTGCTCACCAGCAGAACTGTCTCTTTGAAGCTCTTCTTGGTTGCCAGGAGCTCCCTGTGTGCCAGGAGCCCGGCCCAGCTCAGCAGCACAGCAACAGCCCCAGGCATTTCATGACCCTCGGGGGAGTTTGGTGTTGTTTACATGAGACTCAGTCCCTGAGAGTAAGTTCAAACAACTTCTCAAAAATTCGAAATGAGTTTGAAATACTTTACGTTTCTTGTACTGTTAATGGGTCCCACTGAGGGACACAACTGAGAACGTGTCCCCAGGTTCCAGTTAGAGCAGAAAACTGCAGACAGTGATGACAAGGATGGACAAGCAAGGGAAAGGTGGCTCTAATGCTGAATAAACCTTGACTTGTTTCCTTAATCCAAAGGGCCAAGCCTTGACCTCCAGCCCCCGGGAAGGCGGATCCTGTCCCTGCCTCATTCCTCAGGGCTCTTCCTGGGGCACTGGCATGTGGGATGTGCAAGGCCAAGGGCAGGACCATGGGGTGGCACCTGCCAGGCTGCTGAGCAGGGACAAGGAGGCCATGAGGGCCCAGGGCTGCAAGGGCCACTTGTCTCCTCCTGGCATCAGGGGCACAGACAGCAGCCATGGCCAAAGGCCTGCAGAAGGGGGCTCTGTCAGGGCCTTTCAGCTTCTCCCCCTCCCTCTCTCTTCTCCAGCCCAGGCTGTGCTACGGTGTCCATGCCCTGCCCCTTTCCCTGCAGGCTGTCGTCATCCCCCTGGCTGCCCCACCTGGCTGGCACCTTCCTGCACTGACATCTCTGCGTCCTCCCTGGCTCTTCCTGGACACACAAAGCCTTGGGCTCATCCAGACTCCTCCTGGGTGACGTGTTGCAGCATAGCATTTTCCATGGAGTGAAATTCCTTTTTCCTCATGTCCACTCGGGGCCTCCCCAGCTGCACTTGGCATTAATTCTTTCTTTCTAATGCTCTTTTCTGCTATGACAAAAGGATCCACCATCTCTAAATCCTCCCTTCAAGCCCTCTCAGGGCTATCCTGCACTGTCCTCAGTCTCCACAGCATTGAGGCCACAGCTCCTTAGCCCCTCTAGAATGGTCATGTGCTTGAGACCTTTGAGATCTCTGGGCACTCACTAATGTTTTTGCAGATGAAAATGTCGTGCTCATTGTCTAAGTAAATCACAGGAATACTTTTTACCAAGACCTGTAGTGGCGGAACATGGGGCAAGTGGCTTTGAACTGAAAAAGTTTTTTATTGGATAATAGGAGGAAAGATTTAACAATAATGGCAATAAGAACTGGAAGAGGTTTCCAGAGAAGTGGATGTCCCATCCCTGCATTTGTCCAAGGTCAGGGAGTGTGAGTAACCTCAATTAGTAAAAGATGTTATTACACACATCCAGTGACTTGGACCAGATGACCTTTTATCTCCCTTCCAAGCCACTCTGTGATTCTTTTGAGTCTAAAGTCCCACACTCCTTCTCCAAAGAATTTCCATTTTGAGGACATGAATTACCATGTTTTTGGAGAAACCCTACTAAGCCCAAAAGGTAACAAATTAATTCCAAGGAAGTTCCAAGGTATCTGTAGGAAACTTTAACCAAGTGGGTGTCAGTGACAGAAGCTCTCAGGGTGACCTTGCAGCTGAGGATGGGGGATTCGACCTCGGGCTCTGAGACTCATGATGGGCAGCCAGAAAGGGGATTTGGGGACTGAGCAAGACTTGTCATGGGATGTCTAGGAAAGAACCAAAGCAAGGGTAGGATTCCTGTGGTTTCTGGAGCCACAAGCATGAGAAAACAGAGAGAAAAGAGGAGGAAAAAGCTTGTCATGGTTAACAGGAGGCTGGTCAAGACACATCCCTGGCTGTGCCCCTCAAGTGATCCCCACAACCTGTCCTGTTTTCTTAAGAACTCCATTGCCAAGAAGTTTCTGTGGGGAGGGACCTCTCTGTTCCTGGCACAGATTGTGGCCCAAGATGCAGCCACTGCAGCGGGAGCCACAAATAGTCAGGTCTTGTGTTCTTTGGGGGGCCAGACTCTGCCCAGACTGGGGCGTGTGTGTGTTGGAAGCACAAAAGAGTGAAGTAAATGCAAAGCTAAACACCCAATGTAGGCTGACTACAAGGCAGGACTAATCCAAACTGTCTTCTCTAACATATTCCTCATATGGACCACAGGGATTTTCTCCCCTTCAGTGGAACTTAGAGGTTCTTTTTGGGCAGGGCCAGTTCAACTGGTAGAGTTAACTAACAGGGTTTGTGTGATGCCTTAAAGCTTTTTGGATTTTTTTTTATTATTTTAAAAGTAGTTGTGTAGTAAATGTAGATGTTACTGTAGCTGTATTATATGCCACCCTTTAGCATAGTAGTTTACACAGACCCAACTCTATTACCCCATTTGATATCAAACTTTCTAAATTCCTTTAGCATGTTTAGACTTCTTTTCATGGTCGAATTGTAGAAAAACACCTCTATTGAACAACATCACACCCTAGGCCTGGACAACAAGATCCAACAAGAGACAAAGCAACCTTCAAGGCCAGAACTTTGGAGGCACTCCAAGGACTGTACGTGCTGTGAAGAAGATAAAGATGAGGGAGAAGAGGTCCCAAAGACCCCAAACCCAATTCCCCAAGGGGCGTGTCGGGGGCAGAACTGGGTAGAACCGGGGGGTGGAGAGTTCTGGCATTGGACAGACCATCTTCTAAAACTGTGGAACCATTGCCTGGGAGGGCGCGCGTCGTGTGTGTTCCCCTGGGTCTGTGGGCCTGATGAAAGGACCTGCTCTTTTTAGCTGATCTTAGACACTGAATTGGCCTGGAGTTTTCTCTCTTGAGCTTACAGGATTAACTAACTAGGTGGCTTTTACTAAATGCCGATCCCAAGGTTTGAAGGTCCCACTGCCCATTGCTTTCAAGGTGGTTTTGAACAGTCCACTCTACCATTCAACTTTCCCAGAGGCTGGTGCCCGACAGAGAATATGATCCATCCACTCCATGCCGGGCTCTCTGGTCCAGATGTGCACAAGGTTGTTTTGGAAAAGAGTCCTGCTGTCCAACTCCAGTTTTTCTGGAGGGCTGTGTCTCCACAGGACTTGCTTTTCCAGGCCCAGGATGGTGTTCTGGGCAGTGGTGGGAGGCACAGGGTGTGTCTCCTGCCCTCCAGGGGTTGTGTCCACCATTGTCAGCACGGAGAGCTTGCCTTGGTGGGTTTGGGGAGTGTGCTGGGATCAATCTGCCAGGCCTGCCCACATCTCTAGTTCAGCCATCATCCCCCACCCCACAGGGGCTTTACCCTCTTGGCCTGTTTGATGGCAGCACATGTTTCCCAGTTCTGGAGAACCTGGCAGTTGGTGTCCATGGTTAAATGCAGCCCTGGATCACAAGCCCATCTGGATGTTGCACCTCTTCCCTGAGGACCTGAGGTGTCCTGGGCCCAGCGAGCCAGGAATAATTCACCCTTGTGTTGCCAGTCCAGCTCTACCTGAGACAGTTTCATCTGGTCAGTCCCATCCCCCTGTCCATTGTTGGATGTCACTCAGGAGCCCAACTCTTGGCTACCTGGGCATCTCCAGGAGGGACTTTCACAGCCGACCTCTCTACCCGGGTGGCAGGAGGGCCTACCCTGATAAGGCCTAAAATCCCATCAGAGAATGCCAACAGACCCAGCTCTCATGCAAGCTGTCTGTGAGATCTGCGAGTTACCGGTGGCGCCATGGGAATGGTTTTGGTGTTGAATGATGCTCAAACCAGCCTGGTTCACCCAACTCCAAACACACATCCTGCTTTTTGAAGTTGGATGGGACAGAGAAGCTGGTAACTGGCCTGTACATTTGTGAGGAGCAGTCAATCACTTCATCCTACAGAAGTCCAGTCCCCATTCATCCAGGCAGGTTCTTCTAACACAGTCCTTCTTGGGGTAGATGTGTGGAGATTCCTACCTTGGGTGGGGATGCCCTCCAGCGACACTCCTCAAGGCTGAGTAAAAGAAATCTCCCCACAACCGTTGGTCTGGGTGAGTTCCATCAGATCTCTATGTAATAATTATTTCTTTTGGCTAGCTTTAATATAATTGTTTCAGTAATTGCTTCAATACAGTGCACTATCCTAGCTTATACTGTACTACTTGTAGTTTTAGCCTTTGTATTGTGTAGTAAATAATTCTGATAAAGATCTTTTGTATGATCATTTGTAAGAATAAATGATTCATTTTATAGAAATATTCCCATTTTTCAAATCATTAAAACCAGTGGGACAAAAGTGGTCCAATCCCACTTCTGTAATTCCTTAAATTTAATTTGTTGACAAAATCTGAGGCAAAGATTGGATCCCTTATTCCTTGAGCCTCCGCAGTGGGACAATTGCTCCTTGATTCCATGAGGTTGCACTGTTTCCCAGCGTTCTTTGGCTCCAGAAGGCCCTGCAGTGTGACAATGGCCCACTGATTCCATCATTTTCCCCAGGGTCACAATGGACCCTTGATTGCATGAGGTTCCCAGTGTCACAATGGTCCCTTTGACTCCAGAAGGCCTTACAGAATCATAATGGCCCCTGGATTCTGTGAGGTACCACAATGTCACAAGTGACCCTTGATTCCATAAGATTCCACAATGTCCCATTGGTTCTCTTTAGGAAGGTTCTGGGATGTCACACTGGCCCCTTGATTCCCTGATGTTCCACAAAGTCCTGGGGTCCTTTTGATTCCATGAGGTTCCACAGTGTCCCATGTTCCCTTTGGTTCTAGGAGGCCCCAGTGTATTCCAATGGCCCCTGGATTCCATGAGATTCCACAGTGTCCTTGGTTTCCCTTGGCAGTGTCTTGGGGTCCCTTTGTTCCCACGAGGTTCCTTTGTTTCCATCAGGCACTGCCACATCCCAGACTCCCTTTGGTTCCATGAGATTCCACAGAGTCAAAATGTCCCCTTTATTCCATGAGGTTCTGCCATGTCCCAGGGTTCCTTTGGTTCCATGGGATTCCAAAGAGCCAAAACTCCCTGGTTCTTCTCCTTGCAACATTTCTGGGCCCATTCTATCCCTGCCTGGGATGCAGCACCATTGTGTTTCTGCAGGAATGGATCCATGGCCATCCTGCCACTGCGCCAATTGAATGCTGCAGAAACGTCACTGCAGGCCCCACACTGGATGCAGGAACAGTCTGGGAACTACAGGCC
>NW_020905649.1:0-583 GCF_003984885.1 Neopelma chrysocephalum | reverse complement strand
TCCCCTGCCAAGCCCGATCCCCGCACAGAAGGAAAAACCCTTGAGGGGGTCTCCTCCACCTCGGTATTGTCTCTGTTGTTACTGTAGTGATGATAGAATGATTGCACCACGAGGAAGGTATTTCTCGATAGATGGGTTTGTTGGCAGATACGTTAAAAGGGGTGAATAATTTAGGTTCCGTGTAGCGATGAAATAAAATACAAATATTAGTGGGGACAGAACCAAAGAGATCAATTTCTTGGGGAGGTTCGGGAGAAAGGTGGGTGCAAGAAACAGCCTGGGCAAGTGTAGCAGAATTAAAAGGAAGGGACTCTGTGACTCGTGTCTGTGGTAAGAATGTATCCCATTCTTTACCGGTGGAAATAGGGATGCCTACCAGGCAGGTTTGAAATGGGTTGCCAGCACCAGACTGAGCCAGACACAGAGTGTCTGTCCCAGTGGCTTTGGCCAACGTTACCCACAGGTTGTCGGTGGGTTGATTCATCCAATCTTTCAGGGGGAATGATGCAGAGATATCCAGGAGTCTTAAGGTGTTAAAGAGGAAGGCGTAGATGTAGATGGTCCACATGTTGTATCTCGTTCT
>NW_020905648.1:0-309 GCF_003984885.1 Neopelma chrysocephalum | reverse complement strand
CCCCCCCCTCTTGGCCCCGGTTCCTCCCCGCTCCGCTTTCGAGCTCGGCGCCATTTTCCCGGCCCGGCTCTTCCGCCGCGCCGCGCGCCGCCGGCGAGGCCCCGCCCACGCCGCGCTCCCATTGGCCGCCGCCGCGCGCTCCGCGCGTCCCATTGGGCGGTCCGCCGGTCGATCCCCCGCGCGCCCCGCCCCCGCGGGGCCGCGCGGCCAATCGGAAGGCGGCGGCCGGGAGGCGATTGGCCCGCGCTCCCGCCCGTCCGTTGTGGCGGGGTTGCCATGGAGACGAGGCAGCGGCGAGGGGGCGGAACC
>NW_020905647.1:0-2285 GCF_003984885.1 Neopelma chrysocephalum | reverse complement strand
TGGGGGGGGTTTGGGGGGATTTTTGGGGTTTTAGGGGGATTTTTTTGATTTTGGAGGGATTTAAGGGGGATTTTTGGGGGGGGGATTTTGGGGAATTTTGGGGGGATTTTTGGGGAGGAATTTCGAGGGAATTTGGGGGGTTTGGGGGCATTTGGGACACAGAGGGGGAGGTGACAAGTGTCCCTGAGTGTCCCCAAGTGTCACCTGGGGGGTGGTGGCACCTCCAGGGGGGGTTTTGGGAGTGAATTTGGGGGATTTTGGGGGGATTTTTGAAGGAATTTTGAGGGGATTTCGAGGGATTTTGGGGTTTGGGGACATTGGGGACACGATGCCACCGGTGCCACCGTTGTCCCCCGGTGTCCCCCAGGTGCTGGCCTGGTTCGAGGAGGGCGAGGAGACCATCACGGCCTTCGTGGAGCCCTTCGTCATCCTCCTCATCCTCATCGCCAACGCCGTCGTCGGGGTCTGGCAGGTCGGGGACTTTTGGGGTATTTGGGGACACTTGGGGACATTTGTCCCCCTGATGCTCCTCAGTGTCCCTGTGGTGTCTCCTGATGTCCCTCAATGTCCCCTTAATGTCCCTTTGATGTCTCCAACTGTCCCCAAAATCCCCCCAAACCCCGTGAAAACCCCCCAGGTCCCTGTGTCCCCCCTGGCCCTGTCCCCTGCTGTCCCCCAATATCCTTCCATGTCCCTGTGATGTCCCCTGATGTCCCTTAATGACCCCTTGATGTCCCTCAATGTCCCCTTAATGTCCCCTCAATGTCCCTTTGATGTCTCTTTGATGTCCCCAACTGTCCCCAAAACGCCCCCAAACCCCGGGAAAATCCCTCAGGGTCCCTGTGTCCCCCCCTGGCCCTGTCCCCTGCTGTCCCCCAATGTCCTTCCCTGTCCCTGTGGTGTCACCTGATGTCCCTTAACGACTCCTCAATGTCCCTTTGAGTCCCCAACTGTCCCAAAAACGCCCCCAAACGCCCCCAAACCCCGGGAAAACCCCCCCCCGGCTGCCATTCCATGGGGTCCCTCCCCCCTTTGTCCATGTCCCTGCTGTCCCCTGCTGTCCCTCTGATGTCCCCAATGTCCCCTCAATGTCCCTCAGTGTCCCTTTGATGTCCCTCAATGTCCCCTTAATGTCCCCTCAATGTCCCTTAGTGACTCCTTGATGTTCCTCAATGTCCCTCAAAGTCCCCCTGATGTCCCTGTGGTGTCTCCTGATGTCCTTCGGTGTCCCCAAATGGTCTCTGTGGTGTCGCCTGATGTCCCTTAATGTCCCCTCGATGTCCCTTTGATGTCCCTCAACATCCACCCCCAAAATGACCCCAAAACGCCCCCAAACCCCGGGAAAACCCCTCAGGGTCCCTGTGTCCCCCCCCGGCCCTGTCCACACTGTCCCCCAGTGTCCCCTGAGCTGTCTCCCCGTCCCCTGCTGTCCCCTGAGGTCCCCCCTGCTGTCCCCGTGTGTCCCCCCAGGAGCGGAACGCGGAGAACGCCATCGAGGCGCTGAAGGAGTACGAGCCCGAGATGGGGAAGGTTTACAGGGCCGACAGAAAGGCCGTGCAGAGGATCAAGGCCCGGGACCTCGTCCCCGGGGACATCGCAGAGGTGGCAGGTGGGGACATTGGGGTCACCCAGGGGTCACAGGGACACCCAGGGGTCACCCAGGGGTCACAGGGGTCACAGGGGTCACAGGGACACCCCAGGCCATGCAGAGGATCAAGGCACGAGATCTGGTGCCAGGGGACATCACCGAGGTGGCAGGTGGGGACAATGGGGACATTTGGGGACATTGGGGACACCCAGGGGTCACACAGGGACACCCAGGGGTCACAGGGACACCCAGGGGTCACAGGGGTCACAGGGACACCCAAGGCCGTGCAGAGGATCAAGGCACGAGATCTGGTGCCAGGGGACATCGCAGAGGTGGCAGGTGGGGACATTGGGGTCACACAGGGGTCACAGGGACACCCAGACCCCAAACCAGTAACTCCCAGTAGCTCCCAGTGACCCCCAGAGCCCTTTCCAGTAACTCCCAGTAACCCACAGAGCCCTTTCCAGTAGCTCTCAGTAACTCCCAGTAACTCCCAGTAACCCCCAGAGCCTTTTCCAGTAGCTCCCAGTAACTCCCAGTAGCTCCCAGTGACCCCCAGGAGCCTCTTTACCCCCTCCCAGTAACTCCCAGTAACTCCCAGTAACCCCAGAGCCCTTTCCAATAGCTCCCAGTAGCTCCCAGTGACCCCCAGGAGCCCCTTTGTCCCCTCCCAGTAACTCCCAGTAGCTCCCAGTGA
>NW_020905646.1:0-792 GCF_003984885.1 Neopelma chrysocephalum | reverse complement strand
TGCACAGAGGCTGGGATGGGATCTGTGAGTGCTGACAGGGCGAAGTCTTGGCACAGGGAAACAACTGAAACACCTCCAGTGTCATGGAATGTTTAGAGATCTCCATATGACCCCTCCAGTGCAGAGCCCTCCCTGGGAACAAGCCCCCTCCCCTCCTCTCCCACCCAGCCAAACCTCTGCCCTCAGGGCCAGGGGGTCCAAGGGCTGAAGCCCCTCCTGTGCAGGCAGAGCTGCAGCAGAGCCGTGGGGCAGCTCTGCAACCCCAGGCCCAGCTCCCTGAGCAGAGCACAGGCCTGGGAGCAGCTGCCCGGCCCTGCTGAGCTCTGGGAGGTGGCACAGCTGGCTCAGGGTGACCCTGTCCTGAGTGCCCGGTGGGCTCTGCCCCAGCCTCTCCCAGCCCCACCCTCCCTGTGCTGGGCCTTGTTCCTTTCCTGTCTGTGCCATGGTTCTTGTTCCCTTGGTGGTGCTGTGGGGCTCTCTGGGCAGGGCAGTTTGAGCTGCAGAGACACCCCCTGCCCTTGTGGGTCCTTTCCTACAGCCCTGTCAATGGGAACAAGTGTCCCAGCTTTCCTCTGCCCTGGGGGGAGTCAGTGTATCCAGGGAAGGAGCTGAATCTCCCTGAATCAAATGCCATCATCAGGATACTCGGCTGTCTCCCTAAAGTTTCATTTCAAGCTGGGAGCTTCCCTTCAGGATGAACACCTTTCTGTTATCTTTCTGTTATCTGAAAGCCCCAGGGAGAAGTACAGAATTCAACAATGTAGAAAATGCTGTTGGGTTGGGGAAATGAGC
>NW_020905645.1:0-672 GCF_003984885.1 Neopelma chrysocephalum | reverse complement strand
CCCCTTTCCCAAGGTTATTTAGCCCTATTTTATTGATTATTTATTTCCTGTGCCTTTTGAACCCCAGGTACAACAGACTAGCACAATCAAACTTGTTTTCTGTTGCAAACAAGGGGAAAAGAAGCGGGTTAAAGCTCCATCGTGCTCATGGGGCTCCGCGCTTTTCGGAGCGGCCTCTGCTTTAGGAGGAACTAAAAATGCACAATTTACAGTGTATAGATCTAAAAACTTGAGTCTGGCAGAAATTTTCGCCTGGCCAGAGAACAGCTGGATGCGGCTCAGCTCATAAAAAAATTAAAGTGGGGAAGAAAGGGAACAAAAAAACCACCCCAGAGTTGAATGTTGATGTTTCCAGCAGCTCCGAGGTCTCTCCGGCTGATCCGCCTCCCGGTGTGTTTTCCCAACATTCTGCCACAGCAAAGGCAAAAAAAGAGGCCCTTTCCTCTTGGTTTTCCCCTGAGCCCCAGTAATGACATTGTGAGAGTGTCCAGGGTGAGTTCAGTCCTGTCCAACCTAAATTTGACCTGCAAACCTCTATTTCTTCCACCCCAGAAATTCCTAAGAACGGGTAGAGCAGGAGGAGCCTCAACCCAAAGCCTCCCAAACCCGGGCGAGCTCAACGACCCATTTCAGTGTATTTTTCCCCCTAAAAGCACAGAGAGATGCAAGTCA
>NW_020905644.1:0-388 GCF_003984885.1 Neopelma chrysocephalum | reverse complement strand
CCCCTCATTTTTGGGGGTCCCCTCCCTGTCCCCGATTTGGGGGGGGGGTGCTCAGTCCTGATTTTGGGTGGTCCCATCCCTGCCCCTCATTTTTGAAGGCGAAGCCGCGGGCGGGGCCTCTTCCTGTTTCGTGTCCCCCCCCCGTGTCCCCCCCATGTCCCCTCCCATGTCCCCACCCGAGTCCCCTCCCATGTCCCCTCCCATGTCCCCCCCCGCCCCCCCGTGTCCCCTCTCTTTTGGGGGGTGTCACCCTTTTTTTGGGAGTGTCACCCTTTTTTTGGGGAGGTGTCACCCTTTTTTTTGGGTGGAGGGATCCCCCTTGTGAGGTGTCACCCTTTGGGGGGCTGTCACCCTTTTTTCGGGGGTCTCTCACCCTTTTTCGGGGGGG
>NW_020905643.1:0-473 GCF_003984885.1 Neopelma chrysocephalum | reverse complement strand
GGGGGGGCACCTGGGAGGAGAACAGGGGTCACAGGGGGACCCGGCGTGGGGGGACAGGACCCCCCACTGTGGGTGGTGAGGGGGAACTGTCCCAGCTGGGGGTCCCAACTGTAGCTGCAGTTGATGATGCCCGTGTAGGGTGACTCCACAGGTGACCCCCTGACCCTCGGGGTGACCCCCCCATGCCCTGTGCCCCCCTCACCCCTTGCTGAGCTCGGGCTGCCCCACGCTGTGGCTGCAGCTGGCGATCGGGGCAGCGATGCCCACGTGGGGTCACCCACAGATGACCCCTTATGTGACCCCCCTGCCCCACAAGTGACCCCCCACCCCCCACCCCCGTGCCCCCCTCACCCCCACGCTGAGCTCGGGCTGCCCCACGCCGTGGCTGCAGCTGGCGCTCAGGGTGGCGATGCCCACGTGGGGTCACCCACAGATGACCCCTTATGTGACTCCCCTGCCCCACAGGTGACCCC
>NW_020905642.1:0-323 GCF_003984885.1 Neopelma chrysocephalum | reverse complement strand
CGGGAAAAGGGGGGTGGGAGGGACCGGCCCTGCTCGATCATCCCCCCCGATACATCGCCCCCAGCCCCATCGCCCCCTGCCCCATAACCCTCGCCCCATAACCCTTGCCTCATAACCCCTGCCCCATAATTCCCCCCCCCGATCGCCCATCGCCCCCCGCCCCATCATTCTCCGCCCCGCTGCCCCTCTCCCTCCGCCCCACAATTCCCACCCCACGATTCCCACCCCATTATCCCCGCCCCATAATCCCCCCGCCCCATAATCTCCGCCCCATAATCCCCCCGCCCCGTCGCCCCCCGCCCCATAATCCCATCCCACCGCCC
>NW_020905641.1:0-323 GCF_003984885.1 Neopelma chrysocephalum | reverse complement strand
GAAGGCGCCAGGACCGGGAGCCCCGGCTGCGCGCGTAAAGCCGATTGCGGCGCACAAGGGGCAGGCGGGAGCCGGAGGGTCAGACCCCTCGTTCTGGGCAAATGGGGCCGCCGTTCGCTGGCCGCCGCACCTGGCGTTCCGGGGCCGGCCGAGGGCCAAAATCGGATACGGTCGAGGATTCTTTCAAAAGAAGATGCCCCGGAGTCGGGAACCCCGGCTGCGCTTGTAGAGCGGAGTGCGGCGCACAAAGGGCAGGAGGGAGTTGGTCAGGCCCCTTCTTCTGGGAAGAAAGGGCCGTTTCTCGCGGACAGGCGCGCCGCCCG